>NC_061097.1:5741256-5773756 GCF_015104395.2 Macrobrachium nipponense | reverse complement strand
TTAAATTATCTACTATATGTAAAAACATACTAAGAAATAGTAATACGTAGGTTGCAAAATATGTGCTAGTGCTAACTAGAACGAGAAGAGAGAGAGAGAGAGAGAGAGAGAGAGGAGTTGTCCTTCTTGAGAGAGTGAAATCATTTTTGAATTATTACAGAGGAAATTATAATTTTTTATGATTTAATGTTATTACTATACACATAACCATACATACCTGCAGATATACAAAGGATCTACTAGTCACTTTCGCCAGACATACATGTCATATAATTAGGTATTAGGGCCCCTTAACTTCTAAATTTCCCGGTACACTAATCTTAAGGATTTTGGTAATTTAATGTATTATTATAAAAAATGGCGTTGTTATTAGTGCTTTTAGGGAAATTTAGTACAATATAAAAATGTTATAGACAATAATTCACTATATTATGAAAAAATGCATATATAGAAGAAATGACAGTCATTGTCTTTTCATGGGTTATTTCTTTTATTTATCTGAAGTTCTGGCAGCTAAACTGATTATATCTGGCAGTAGCATCATGATGAGAAAGTTTTTACTCACTATGAACTCCCATTGCGCATATTGAGGGGTTGCAAAAAGCATGGCGTATGTAGCACTGGATGCCGCATATTGACATTGCATGTTACTTCATCCGTAATCAAATCACGACGTCGTTACGGCAGTCAAAAAGCCAATACGGTATTATGGAGCCTGCCGGCATGGCACGGCGACGTTTGGCAGTTGTCGTGACTCGAATGCGTAGGTGCTAGGCCATCATTTGGCGGACGTTGGCACTCTCCTACACTGTTACGGATCATGCCGATTGATGGCGCCTTAAAACGGAACTGAATAATAGTGGCGTCGTAATAAGCAAATTTTGGGCCGATACGATGGTCTTGGCCTTGAATCACCAATGTGTGACTCAGGCATAAATGCTGGAAGAGACATCGGCGAATCGAGCCCGCGACCAACGTAAACCCGTATTACGAATAAATTACGATCAAGTCTCCATGTTTCCCCAGACTCTCCCCGAGTTTCACGACGTCCGCTGAGCGTCTGCGATAACTAGCTGCTGCACGACAACTATCAAAAGTCTACATGTCATGCCATACGAGAGAGAGTCTGATTGTTCTTTCAACTGACGTAATGTGATTATGGCAGACGTAATTAGCAATTTCGAAATACTATGTCCCTCAAGCTGCGAATAGGAGGTGCAGAGTAGCCACATAGTAACACGAGCATTTCCAGCTATAATAAAAAGTTCAAGGGTAGAATTTAGTAGATAAAGTTGCCTTTATATTTAAGTTGTGATTAATATATATTTCGAATTCAAGATTTTCAGTATTTTTATATACCCTATGTCAGAATCTCTCATATCCATGAATAAGAAACAAAAAGCAATCTTACGATTTTATATATATATATCTATATATATATATATATATATATATATTATATATAGTATATATATATATATATATATGTATATATGATATATATATATATATATTTATATATATATATATATATATATATATATATATATGTGTGTATATAGTATATATATATATATATATATATATATATATATATATATATAATATTATATATATATTATACTTATGACATTTATTCATTATTATCACTAATCTTTTTCTGTAATTAAAAAATATGTCAGTGGACTAATTGAAATCAATACAGTTTATTAGAATGTTCTGAAGTATAGTCAACGAAAAGGAATTTTCAATTTTTTAAAAATAAATATAGCATCTTAGATTTGCAATTTTCTTGGGATAATTTGAGAATGCCATATATAGATGAGTATGACACTGAATACAACTCAAAAGAAAATGTGTTGGGTAATAATATAAATATTTTAGAATTTCGATTATTTTGATATATACTTAGTTATTTCAATTTAATTTCATAAACTGGTTCCTCTCGTACGGGTTGGGGAGTCAGGTTCGGTAACAAAGTTTCGTTAGACCTCCTGTGATCAGGTATGACTTTATGAGTTAATAAGTCTTCTTGACCTGCCTCATTTGCGGCATTAAGCTGTTTTATCAAAATTAAGTTGTGCAACATACAAGCCACCAACACAACGGACTTGATACGGTCATGCCGAACATTTATGGGACGTGAAACACACTGAATCTGTGGGAGTCAAATAAAAATACGTATTATTTCTGTAGAAAAGATGCTGTGAAAATAAGGGACTGGTCTCGTTTGGCAATCTTTCAGTGGCAGGCAGATTGGCTTCATTCCGATGAAGCATTTGACGCAGCTGTATCTTAGCAAAGGCACCACCATCAAACTCGGAACCTATAGCACCTACATCGACATACATGAACTTGTAGCCAGCGCCAACAATTCCAAATAAAATTTTGTGTAGAATTTCTTATATTTGTAGTAAAGAGTTCCTCCTTTCACTGGGTTCTGGATTCTGACGTGTTTCCTGTCTATTGCTCCAAGGGCGTGTGGGAAATTCTAGCGTTCTTCAAAACCACGGGCTACTTCCTTCCTTTGTCCTGGGGTCGTGGGTAACTGCACCACCTTACATCCTTATGCATTTACTATGGCCCTACAAGTTTCAGGCAGATTGTGTTGGTAGCTACTCGGAACTGGAAGGCCAGGGTCTTGTAGGATTCTCCAGTTGCAAGGTAACGCAGGGTAAATGCAACGCGCAGGCCTGGCTAAATGGGTCTTGTCCATAATGTGAGTTTTTCTTGATGTAGGGCGAGACACGTTCAATGATTTCATTACAAACCTCCTCTGTAAACCTGGTAAAGTACAGGTACAGTACTGGAGTTTCAACTGCCAACTCTCACGTAAAGTTGTCGTAGTAACCTTTCTTCTCTCTTTCTAAGTAGGGCCACATCCAGGATCTCCTTCTGCATCATTTTTGCTTCTTGCACTTTCGTTCTTGCAGTATTTATGATCCACAATGGCCAGTGCTAATTCAGGATCATCTAAGTTGTCTAATATTACGTACAGATATTGCTGGGACATCAAAACTTCCTGGTCGTCCATCTTATGCCTCCGTCAGCGGCTGGAACGGGAACGATTACCAAATTTCCACGACCTCCTCATAGATATATATATATATATTATATATATATATAAATATCATTATACATATATATATATATATAATTATACATATATACATACATAATAATATATATATTATATATATATATTCTATTATATATATATTAATATACCTATATATATATATTTCTTTAATTTTTTTTTTTTATAATATATACATACATATATATATATACATATATATATGTATATACTATATTATATATATATATATATCTATCTATATTATGTTGTAATATGTCTGACTTTGTATCATAAAGTATTTCGTAATCGTCTTCTGTCTGACGTAATTGCCGTTCCGTCAGTCGCCGTCTCCCATTCGTGTACGACTACGACGTTTTAAATGTCATCGTAATCAGCTGATTTTTTTTTTTTTTTTTCGCCTGTAGCCCAAGGCCCGCGACTGCCCGCGAAGTGATGGAAAACAAGCCATTACGACTGTAATGGGCAAGAATCGATGACGTCTGATCCAGCGTTAACGGCCTTGTGCCCTAATGGGGACAGGCTTTACCATAGTCGTTTTGACATAACAGCTCTCTGTTTATTAATTTTTTTTCTTCCCTCTATTTTTCTTTTCACATATGGGCGAAATATTTTGTAGAGCCCCTGTTTGTAAATTTTTTACCAAGAATAAAAGATGAGGGTATATTCTATTTGATAATTCAAAAATATTTGAGATGAAATCACAAAATATAATAGAAATAACAAATCACAAACGAAAGGAATTAAAGAATATAAAAACCAAACTACAACAAAGTAACATGAATGGACCATAACTATGAACAGAGCGTTGGAGAAGAAAACAGAAAATGTAAATCAGAATTCAGCGTTTTCCTTCTGAGACTGATGATTCACTGCGAGAAAGGAGCACTTGATGGATAAAGATATACTGGGAAGATTAAAATTTTATTTTTGTCCATAAAATATTTATGTTTATTAACTTATCAGTTTAATACTTGTGATCTTAAAACATGCATAATATTCCGATAGTGAAGAAGAATTTTCTAAACCGTTGGAGACCTTTTCTCCCCAAAAACCGGAAACTTTGCTCTTTTTGTGGCTACATTTTAAGCTCAAGTGTGATGAGGTGGAGGAGATAAAAACTTTAGTGAATGGAACGTCGTGGCCAGAGGCTCTAGCCTTTCACCACTTTTAACTAATATATTTAGCGAATGGGTTGACATAGAAGAGATGGGAAAAATTAGGAAATTGAGGCTCGAGATAGTTAACTGGGTTAGGTATACAGGTGATAACTTCATAATGTATCGCAGGAAGAAAGAGAAATTAGTTAGTTGTCTGGGTGAACTCAACCAGATAAACGAAAGGATCAAATTCACCTTAGAGGAGGAGAAAGAAGGGAACTATGTCATACGATGCCGAAAGGAAAATTGGGAATAAAGGAGTTTTAAAGGTGAAACTGGAGGATAACCTCCCAGTTGCACTAAGAAACACTTGTGTATACATACATACATAAACACACACACACACAAATATATATATATATATATATTATATATATATTATATATATATATATATATATATATATATATATATATACTATATATATATAATATTGTTTTATATTGCGTTGTTACCGCGTTTCTTGATAGCGCAGATCGATGTCACAAAAATACGTTTTAGGAAGTACCTCTTTTATTCTGTAATCAGCTGCACGGGTGAAACTAAACCAATGAAATAAACATAAGATGACTTTTGCTAATATGGTAAAGATTATGGTGAGAACGCTCCAGAATTTCTTAGTATTTCTTAATTATTGCAAAGTACTTTGCTTATCAATCGATTCTTAGATTCACGAACGATTTCTACCGATGGCTTCCGGTTCTCTCTCTCTCTCTCTCTCTCTCTCTCTCGAAAATATATATATATATATAATGCATGAAGAGATTTCTCTTGAAACATAGATGAAAATGCAACATTTATTATCGCAAAGTTAAAATATAATACAAGCTTTGTTAATTTCTTTGAGAAACGGAAAACAATGAGAAAATTATCGAATCTTATAAAACGTTAATATAGACCTAAGTAAAACAATAATAACATAAAAAAAGAACCTACCGAAATTCCTCAAGACAAGACGTGTCCTAGTCTTGGAGGAAAGGTTGCAGAAACCAACATAAATCATTTCTTGTATTGCGATAGATTAGCAACTTTTCAACCGATCTACAAGTTAACTTTTACCCAGTCAGAGAGAGAGAGAGAGAGAGGAGAGAGAGAGAGAGAGAGAGAGAGCAACAAATACTGGGCAGTTTTTACGTTTAAAGCTTCTGTACTTTTATGAGTACCTTCTAAAAAAGGTTCTTTGATAGCACTTCACCAGCCTTTGATGGACTGTGCTTCATTTTTTTTTTTTTTTAACGTTTCCTTCACTGTCCTTATAACTTTTCTCCTTCTTGCTTTACATAACTCAAATATTGATATTAATTTTTTTTATTAAAATGTAATTATAGTATACAGTGTTCAAGTATGTTAATTATCAAAATGTATAAACTTTTAATTTATGTATATAATATACACCATATTCGTGTCTCGGAAATTCATGACATAATTACGAGTAACTATTTTCACGGATCAACACTGAATAAACTATTATAAATATGGTGCATAGTGCACATTAAATAATTGAAAACTTGTAGTTGAAGTTTAATTTAAAAAAAAAAAAAACAATTAATTCCAATGGTACAGATTTTTATGTAAAACAATTAATTCCTGGAATTAAAGAAATTTACTTTTTTATTGAGCTTTAAAAGGTAATCTTTTCATTCTCCCTGATTTTTATTTATTTAATTATTATTATTATTATTTTGCGGATACCCTCCAGTATCTAATTGCATTACTTATTGAAATAAGGCTACTCAGAGACTTATCATTTTTTTATACTTAAAGCTAAATTTACGGGGCTTCAATTTTACAGTTAATAAGAAAACCTAAACCATCAATTGGCAGGTTTTCAATTGTCCGATACATTTCAATGGCAGACTAGAAATTTTTTTGCGATGACCTTTCAATTGCTTGCTAAATTTCAATTTCTTCTACCGGTGGTGGCTTTGAATTTAAAGCCAAAGCAGGTTCATTTGCTTACTATTAAACATTAATATTGGTCATGATAATAACGGTATTAAAAGCCCCTCTGGCAGAGACTTTCTTTTAGGTCATTTATATATCCCGGAAAAATCCCTGTGATTATTTCAGCTTTGGTGTTTGTCTTTCATCGAGATTATTTAGCAACTTAAGAAAATTTTTGCAAAATTTGATGGTGATTCCGACAAAAGGCCGAGACCCTTTTCTTGGATGAGACGTCTTTGTGTGGAGATTCACATCGAGATGCAACTAAAATAATACTCTTGAAATTCAGATCAAAATGATAGGATTTTTCTTATCATCTTCCGTATCTCCTTTCGGTTTAAGGAACCTTTTTCCGATCCCGGTTTCCTACAACAAAACTATTTAGATCTAGATGAAGTTTAAGGACAACCTATGACCGAGATCTCGTTACATGAAACTTTGGATCTGATCAGCTCATCCTGCCATTACCTTTCATAATGTATGTTGTTTTGCCTCTCTTATTTCCCTACATACCGGACAGATGCCAATGTTACGCTGTCAACAAGGAAAAGTTGAAAAGCTAAAAATTAGTCCAGTGAGAGATGTAGTCAGCCTATAAACATTCTTATGACCAACCGAACCATGTGTTGTTACCTATGTGTTCTGAAGGTTCATATATGGAAGCACAATCTTCAAGTAAACCCTAATGCGTTTTGTAAGACTCATTGCCTGACCATTTGTATGTATTTTAGGCGTGCACTTAATATTGTGCAAAATTTATTTCAAGTCTGACAGCGCAGAAATACGGAGCAAGCCGTATTACTCATCCTGCTGAGTTAATTCACGTAAAAGACGCCCTTTTCGTTTTTAGGGCAATGATGTTGAGGATGTTTCGTCTTACTCTAACTTTCCCCCCGATTTTCAATTTCGCTTTTCGGCACCTCCTCTTTCCTCATTCAATATCGCATTTATGTCTTCGTTTCGCATATATTTCTTTCCCCTGATTACCTTTTTAAGTAACCTTTATTTTTCCCTTTCCCAATTTTTTTCATGCATGCATCTCCCATCGCAGCATGGCTTTATTCTTTTTGCCTCACCTCTTCGTATATCGTTTTCTTGCCTTTTCCTTGATTTTTCGATTGCCATTCATTTGTTCTTTGATTTTCAGTACTATTAAAAATAAGAACAAAATCCTACCAAGTTTTCCTAGAAATTTTGTTTTCATTTGTTTCTTTTCGCCTCTCGAATTTTTATTTTAAGATCTTAGGACGGAGGTAAGGGGGAGCGGGGAGCAGTGACAGAAGAACGTACATCCTTTAAGTTCCAGAGCTAAAGATGAATTAATTAGATAATAGATTGTATAAAACAAATTGCCACAAAGGGAGAAATATTAAGTATCAAAACTGGCAACTCGAAGCAAAGATCGGTGGATTACGTCATAATTTTTCACCTTAAATTCATTAGCAATAATGTGAATATTTTGTAAACTTCAGCATTCCGCTTGCTCATAAATCACCCTTTGCGCTGCACTCTGCCTTTGGGTATTTTCTATTTTCGGTTCTCAGTATTTTAGGTATGATTAATGTGTTCATTTGTGTTAATGGGCTAAAACTTTTCCATTGGATATTGCTTGGGTATCATTCACGCGTTCGCCAGATGTACGCAAAGCAAAACTAAATTACTGCTGTTAAGCACTAAATAATTACTCAGTCAAGATATCATATCAGCGTTGGAGATCAAATTAAAAATAAAATAGTAGACTAGATGGAACAAATGGATTATGATTCATATTTAAGTATTATTTTGCCTTTTCTAAGTCTCAACTCAGTAGGAATGTTATGACTAACGAAATACTTGTTGTGGTCACTTGATATATCATTAATTTGTACTAATACTCTATAAGACGAGAAAAACATCAAGTTTAGCAGCTGGCAGAAATATGTTTGATTTAATAACTAATCAGGAGACGAAAAAAAACTTCATTTCGGGGTCTTTTACCAACATCAGCAATAACAACGAAAATAGCAATGCTAAATACAGCAGCAAAATAATAACAATAACAACGAGAGAAATTACTTTAAGCCTATTTATTCAGACAATGAATGTAATGGGAGCTGAAATTAAGTGCTACCTTTGTTTCGGTTAATTAAGAGCCTTCCGCCTGGTTAAACTATTCCGAGACTGCTACTTTAAATGATTTCAGGATAGGGAATTCTCTAATGAACCCCAACACCAGAAAGGCCTCACATCCATTGATACTAAACTAAATCAGAAGAGTGTCCGTCTTTGCCTTTATTCATGTATGAATTTCCTCATTGTAATGATATCTACATAATTTTCCAATATCTAATAACTATAAACACAAAAACACACAAATGTAAATCAAGATTATTATCCACCTACAATGCATGTGTTACTTCACTTAGAGGATGAAAATTACGCTACAAAAAGTATTTTCCAGGGCAAATGAAGGAAGGTAGCCAAAGTTAAATAATCACTTCTATTTGAGTATTTAGCCAACAATTGTGAATTCCACATGAGAATTATTTGACTATCGTTCATTTTCTTAAGGTTTTTATCATCATTTTACTTCTTCCGAGAGACTGGAAAGAGTTTTTATTTTTTATTTTTTTTATTGCATCGCAGCAGGATATCTCAATAATGGGACAACGAATCCATTCTATATTATTGAAAGCATCTGTTATGTGGTCAGTCTTCGATTATCAGCTTTTAGTAGAGTTTGACTATGATGAGAATATCATATTCTATCTCCATGGAAACCATCTCACTCATCCACTGCATGTTTCCTTCAAGGAAGGCAAAGGAAAATTGTAAAAGAAACTGAGAAAATATGTATGGTTTTTTTTTAAACTGGTAGTGGAATTTCGCGTTGTCTCACTTGGCAGAGATATTACAAGTATCCTTACCATATTTGTATAAAGAAGACTACGCATCCGTCTGTAGCCTTTTATATCTGTTTCGAAAGGAGCAAAAACGTACTTTATAAACATAAGGACTGATATGAACACGGGGACTTGGTTATAGCATTATTTAATTTAAAACGGAAGATTAAATTCTGAGATTTTCCAGATATGGGGAGAAAAGAAAATTGAGTTTTTGATAAATTCAAAATATTCAACATGATCACGGAAACCCATGAAGATTCTCATAGATATCAATGATAATGAAAAGTAAGTGAAAATGACGAGCTCGATAAATATTTGGGTTGAATTTTGAGTACTCTACTGTCCTAACAAAAAATCGATTAGTCATTTCTTACCAGCATTATCGTTGTTATTACTGTTTTTATTGTTCAGAATTTGAAAGCACTGATCATCAGTGACATAGGAAATATCTTTTTGTGTCTATGGGCATGCATGTTTGTATATGTATGAAGAAAAAATCAACTATGAATTAAACTGTTATTAAGGTAATAAAACATCTGAAGGGGTAATTTGCACCAACAGAATACTAGAAATAATCAAGCGTAAATCTCAGAATCATTGAATTTAAAAAAGAATTTTTTTTTTTTTTTTTTTTTTTTTTTTTTTTTTTTTTTTTTTTTTTTAGGAATAACTAAAGGCTATTTAAATGGTGTAATAAGTCTTTTGATGCTAATGGCTCAGTTCTGGAGCAATGCACATTTTCTGGTTTCCCAGTATTTCCCTAATGAAATCTCAAGTTTGAGGTTTCATGTATAACTCGCAAACAGTTTCAAGACATTTCGATTCCTCTTCACCAAAGAAGTTTTCCTGGAAAACTGACACAATAATCAGGGTAAATCCTGACTGTCATTAATCAGTGTTTTCGTATGAACACGCTGCCATGTTAACTGTTTCATCCAACAAAGATTCCTTTGACGATCATCAAAGGAACAGTTTAACCGAATAAACTAATTAGAATCAAGAGGATGAAGTGAAACATGAAAGCGATATAGAGCGAAAAAAGAAAGTATAAAAATGGAGAGGGGAGAGGAGCAAGGCCGAGTGAGTTGGGATAAGAGCTTTCATGGAGGATTAGCAAGTTCTGAGAGTGGAGGAAGATCCTCTGCAAAGGACGACTAGGAATTCCTTTCATGGTTTGGAAGTTGGCTATTTCAGGTCTAAGAACCCGGGCAGTGGTAGGGGGGGGGGGCTGGGAAGAGAGGGAGAAGGTGAGAAGGAATGGACGGATTTTCTCTTTAGGAGGGATCCTTTTCAAGGTAAGAACAACGACGTGGGAGGAAGAAGAGATGCAATAAATTACTTCCAAGATGAGAAGGCAAAAATGCATTATAAACGAAACCTACTGGAGGAAAAGGCTATGAGTGGTTTGAGTTCTGAGAGAGTTGATGAGGGACTGAGAAAAGTGTTGGGAAGATGGGAACCTACATTAAATAAATTTACATAAAGGAAAATAACTTATGCGTAAAAAATATACTGAATGTAATAACTCTAAGCCCTAATTGGAACATTCTCTACCAAAGTCGTTTTGACATAACAGCTCACTGTTTATCAGTTTTGTTCTGCCCATGGTTTTTCTTTTAATATACTGGCCTTCTCTTTTATAGAAGCCTGGTATGTAAATTAATGACCAAAAATTAAAACTTGTGGTGTTTGTAATTAGAAAGATCAAAACTGTTCAGGATGAAATTATAAAAAGAGTAGAAACAACAAAAGTGCAAATGAAAGGAATTAAAGAATATGAAAACCAAACTTCAACAATGTAACATGAATAGACCATAACCATGAATGGGTCATTTGATGGATACGGATATATTGGGAAGATCGAAATGTTTTGTTTTCTACTAAGATGTTTCTGTTTATTGAAACATCAGTTTTCCACCTGTGATCTAAAAACATGGATAATGTTCCGATAGTGAAATCGAAGCTCCCAAACGGTTGGAGACCTGTTCTCTCCAGAAAGCTGAAGCTTTGCGCTCTCCGTGTCTAGTTTTTGTGCTCAGATGACTTTATGTAAGTTCAGAGTTAGGTTGAAAGTTGTAATGTAAGTGATTTGGTATATTCTAGTTATTATTACTATAATTAGTCTGAATAAAATGTAAAAAATTGAATATATAAATAAAAACACGTAACAAGCTGAAGATGCAATTAAGTTTAAAATAAAGTTCACAAAAACAGAATGACTAAGAGAACATAGATAGAAGGATATAACCAATAAAATAACGCTAACACGATGAACACAGTGTAAGCATGCTAGATAACTTTTTTTTCGCTACATCATATGCTTACGCTATTCCCAAATATTAATTAAACGTCTGTGAGTTTGTTAAATGAATATGTTCCAGTACTTCTGATATTGAGTTTTCCTGTTATGAAAATGATCTACAGCCAGAAGAGGTGGTTCGGAGATTAGAATTTATAACATTGAGACCATTAATAACATATAAATAGTTTTTTTACTTTTTTTTAATTTTGAACAGATTTTTCAGTTCGGATATATCTTCTTTCTGTCTGATCCGAAGGTACTTCCAGACAAAAATTGATGATTTCGGATACCTATCTATCTATATATACATACACACATACACACACACACATATATATATAGTACATATATATATACTATATATATATATATATATATATATATATATATATATATATAATATTAAAGTTTTTTATTACTTGGTCCAACGGATTTTTTGTGAGTTTTTTGTAAGTTGTTTCATCTTCTGATAAAGTATACATGCGCGCTATGTAGTCAGTGTTGTCCAGAACTACAATACTATTGGATTTATCGCCTTAGTAATGTGTAAACTAGTATCATTCTTTAATTCTTTTAAACTTTTTCTGTAGCGAGCAGGGAAATTATTTTCATAATAAGCAGGCGTAGCACTATAAGTCATGCCTTTGATGTCTAAATAATTTTGTGGTAGGTCACAGTATTTTTCAAACTTATATAGAGATATCGCTGAAGGTTTGCTACAAATGAAGAAAGACAAACCAAAGCCTAATGCACGCACTGCATTTTCACTTACTTGTTTGCTTGATAAATACACACCAAAATCACTTCTAGCATTATTGGTCCAATCACTGTTGTCGATAGAAAATTAAACAACCTCTCTCTCACGCTCTCTCTCATGCTCGCAACATTTATATCCTAGATTCGTCTTTTCACTCATTTTTTTTAAACATTTTTGTAAATTTCATGTTAACTAATACAAAAAATATTGTCTTTCGATTAAAATTTGCCTTGAGAAGGCACAGTGCCTAAATCCTTAATCTATTTTTTGGCATGTTACTAACTCGTATATGCCTCCTTGTTTTTCAAAATGTATTGTTTTCTGAGTGAATCATCTGTTGACCACGTGTGTGTTCCTCAAAGGTGTGGCTGCCTTAAATCTATAATGTTGCCCACGGGCGCTTTTTTCGTTTCTATATAGTGAATTGGACCTTATGCTAATCTTGTAAAATCAGTTTGGATACTAAGCCTACTTGTACTGTTTTTGCTCTGTTATGTTGTGCCTAAATAAAGGGTCGTGTTAGACCGAAAGTTCTTGTTTTCCATTTTCCTCCGTAACATATTTATAATGTATATATATCACTTTATATATTTAAATATATATATATATATATATATATATATATATATATAGTATATATATATATATATATATGTATATATAGTATATATAATATATATGATATATATATATATATATATATATATATCTAATATATATATCTCTAGATATATATATATATATATATCTATATATACTATACCTATATATATGATATATACTATATAGATAGATATATATATATATATAATAGATACATATATATATATATATATTTATATATTATTAAATATATATATATATATATATATATATATTAATAGTTATATATATATTAAATTATATATATATTATATCTATATCTATATATATATATAAGATAATATAGATATATTCCTATAGATATATATATATATATATATATATATATAATCTATATATTGATTCTATATATAATATATATATATAGATCTATATATAGATATATATATATATTATTATATATATATATATTGAATATTATAATTAATATATATATATATATATATCTAATTATATATAATATATTTATATATATATTATATAGATTATAGTATATTATATATATATATAGCTATATATAAATCTATAAATAATAATATATTATATATATATATATATATATAATATATCATAAATATATATATATATATGGTATATATAGATATTATATATATTATATATATATATATATATATATATATATAGATATATATAGATATATATTTATATATAGATATATTAATATTATAAGATATATATCTATATAATATATATATATATATATATATATTAATATATATTATATAAGTGTTCATATTATATAGTTATAGATATATATATATATATATGAACAATTATCACATCACCGGGATTCATATAAATCATTCGAGTATATGTAGGGCGAAGGGGAATTTTTAGTTGATAATAATTTCGTCTCCTCATGGGATCGAACCACCGTCCAGTGGTTCAGATCCCATGAGGGGACGAAATTATTATCAACTAAAAAATTCCCTTTGTCGGCACATGTATGAAAATATATCAATTCCTAATTCCATATTAAAGGACATTTGTAGCTCGAATGATATATTATATATATATATATATATATATATATATATATATATATATATAATATATATATACGTATTATATTATAATATATATATATACTATATATACTAATATATGTATATATTATAAGATATATATATAAATATCATATATCTATATATATATATATATATATATATATATGAGGGGGCTATATATATAATACTAAATCTATTTGAGGGGGCATATGACGACTTTACTTAATCACTACACCTTCTGATAACTCTTCATTGTCAAACCACACCAGTATTTAACTATCTCTTATCAATCAACGTTGATATTAATTATACTTACTAATGTAATTTATTTATTTATTATTAGTTAAGTTAATGCTTAAGTATCCAGTAAACTTTTACCTGTTTGGATTCTTTCGGAACTCTGGCTTAAGTCTGCAATATGAGATAAAAGTTAATTTGAAATTTGCAAATGTGTGTAAGAATATAACAGTTAATCAAAATATGCTTTGGGAAACATTGTTACCTCTGAGGAGTTTGTCAAGTGGATCATTCATGAAGAATGCAGCTCATAGGAGATCTTAAAAACGAAACATTTTTGTATAAAATTCTGTCCTGGTCTTTTCATTCCCCTAGGTAACAGGCGTTAGCCACCTTGCTCACTTTCCGCTTTTAATGAAAATTAAATAATACTGAACTTAGCAATACTGAAATGGGCACTGTGATAGACGCCATCAGGAAGCAGACCTCGATAGATATTTCAAGATCTGGTATTGGTTGTTATTATTATTAATAATTATAATATTCTCATTCAACAAGCAAAATATTATGATTAAGTTCGTCGTTTTTATTTGGTCAGTGCTAAAACTTCCACACAATATCAGAAGGAGAACAGACTGATTTCTCTGAAATGAGAAAACAAGATTAATATCTACTTAATCGATATGTAGATGGAAGATTTGATGTTTTAAATATTCCTTTTTAGTATCCGTCAGTTCTCTAGTACCTTTTAAAATCAAATTTGCCGCAAAAAAAAGAAAGAAAATAAAAAAAGGCCTTTGGACACCGTAAAACTTCTGCGTGGAGGAAAAAGTCTTTTAGGAATAGAGGAATGACGAACAGAATAAAGTTGAAGATGGATGAAGATTTAATAATTTTGAAACAACTTAACATCATTCTTTTTGTCTTCTTATTTTTTTTAATTTTTCCTCAAAAGGGTACCTACAGCTGCTAAAGGGTGATCAAATGTACGTTCCTACAATTTTCCAAAGGTGTAATCTTATAATGATATAGCAATGTGACATTTTTTTTACTATTATATATAGATTCCTTAGGCAACAAAATCAACTACTACTTCTAAATCTTTTCAAATCGTAAAGAACAAACCACATCGGATCCTTTAGGAATTGAATAATTACAGAAAATAAAAGATGAATACAAATTTCTTCTTGTGTAAGCTATTCAAAAGTAGAGTGAATTTGAAATTAAAGATACTTTTATATTAAACGATACTTTTTCCTTTAATATCTGTTAATATAAAAATGTCACGAGTGTGTAAGTGAAAAAAAAAATCACATTATGAACGTACATAAAGTAAGTTCAAATAAGCGTCGTATACGTCATGACAGATAGAATAAAGTCAGAGACTGATAGCCGAAATAACCAGAACGTTTCCTTTACTATTGCACAATGGAATACACAGTGTTTTTATATGATGTATTCCCAAACCATGAATTAATTTGTATGATCTAGTCCTACAACTAAATGCATGTTTTTCACTGAAAAACTTATGGGAGGTAAATATCTAGACACTGTACAGCACCTTTCAAAATTCGTTCTCTCTCTCTCTCTCTCTCTTTGTAGAGAAGAGACTAACAGGAGAAACAAATTCACAGTTATGTATAAGTATGTGTATTTAAACATAAATCTATACAGAAAACTTTTGGGAAACTGTTCGATTCCTCCTTTTGGAAGTTACCCGAAAGCTTTCTGTAAAGGTTTATTTGTAAATAGGTATTTATACATGTACATAAATATGGATTTTTTTTCTCCATTTCAAGACCCATGCTATTATGAGTATTTCCTAATTTAAGAAACTAATTCTCTGAAATAATAAAAGACCTCATTGCCTTTGGCGTTATTGCTCTACCAGTTCTGTGTAGTTTCTCAGCTATATCTAAATTTTATTGAGGATTGTGGATTTCGTCAATTAGTTTATTCCTCTCTCTCTCTCTCTCTTCTTTGTTCAAAAAAACGTTACTGTTGTAACCTTCTATGACGAAGTGATGCACACGTGCCTCGTTCATGAACAGAATAAGTCTCCAAGTTATTTAGGAAATATACTCTTCGTATTTTAAATTAAAGAAGCATGTTCAATTTACACACAAACACACATGTATATATATATATATATATATATATATCTATATATATATATATATATATATCTATATATATATATATATATATATATATATATATATATATATATATTACGAGGTCAAAATGACACTCGTTTAAACAATTGGAGAGAACTCTTAACTTGGAAACATGGCCTACCTTTCATGGTTCCCTTTGAGTGTTACTTTCTGAAGCTAGCTGAAAATCAACTATCAAACTCTAGGCTAATTCAAACTCCCGCTATTATAAAAATATACTTTTTATTTCCAAAAAAATAGCTAACCTGAAAATGGAATGAAATGTTTTTAAGATTATCTCAAAAAAGAACGCTAAACTATCATATTCTTCCCAAAATCATATTTAAGTAAGAACCCCCTTTTATCTCTTTTTATCCAAAAATTCATAGTCTATCAAAAGTTAAAACAAGTCTAGAGAAATCCCATTTTTCTTTATGGTGACTTTGAATCCATCTTGCAGCAGACCTCCAACGCCTCTTCTGTGGCGGGTTCCACACACAATCAAACAATATCGGGAAGTAAACCTTAATTCTCACACAAGAGATTATAACTCATTTTCTGTGGTTTACATATGGACGAATGAACGTACACTAACACACGCACGCATGCTACGTAACATACATGTAACTCAATAACCTTTCCTGTGGTTATCTCATGTCTCTGGAATGCATCAACGACCTCGTTTATGCAAACGGCGTGTTTTCTTTTTGTTTTTATCTCAGCATCTCCAAGGAATCCAGCTTTTGCACCTGTCTCTAACTGGCAAAAGATAAGGTTATTATCCCCACTATTTAAATATATATATGTATATATATAGATATATATATAATATAAGCGTAGTTAGATATATAGTATATATATATAATATATTATATAATACTATATATCTCTTTTCCCTTTACCGCTGCCTTTAAGATATACATACATATATATATATATATATATATATATATATATATATATATATATATATATATATATATATATATATATATATAATATATATATATATATATATATACACACACACATATATATATATATATATATATATATATATATATATATATATAATATATATGAATTAAGAATAAACGATTTAAGTATTGATTTATACGTTCCAAGGCTAATAATCACAACCAACGCACACATACACAAACAAACTTACATTAGATGTTTATATGCTGTAAAACAACAAAAATTTCATATTTCAAGGATATATTTGCTTACATGCTAGGTATAATTTATTCTACTCTTCAATGTGATAATCTATAATTTCTAAGCTGAATCATGATTCATATGCCAAAGGATGGAAGAGAAGACGGGCCTTTGAATGTGCCGCGCTGTAGGAGGGAACAGATATTATTAGAAGAAAATGCTGTATGACCCATGACACTCATCTGCAGGTGCAGAATGGAGTTGGATGGCGCAATGCATATACAAAAGTCAGATGGCTACCGAATTTTGATATTTTAGACATAACCCTCATTCCTGATTACTTACTTAAGGAATAACGGAATAAGATGGCTACTCCTTACCTTTTTCTTTTCTTCGGGGGGATATTTTGTCTCCAATATGTTCAATAAAACACTACTTCTCTCATAGGAAATAAGGAAGTAATCACTGCACCCTTGATCCATCAGCTGAGGGATCAAGGATGGATTACTGTACAAAAACTCCCCCGTGAGCAGCCGCGTCCTCTGAGTACACAAAGGCGTCCTCAGCAAGAATAGTAAATAAGAATACCTCTATTACCATCTTCCTTTTGTGAAATGATCATCATACACTAGCAATCATATCTTGGTATTCAACTGATTACTGTTGTTCACTTATTGATCAATTAAATTCTCTTTGGCTGCATATTGGTTGATTAAATATTACAGTCATATAGTACTTTAGTCTCTGTTTTCCAAGACTTTTAGGAAACATACAGCAAAGTAATTGTTTACAATAATCGACAGACCTAGCTACTGAAACTTTATTTTCTGATGCAAAACAGACTAATTTAATATATTTTTCCCCATGAACCACTAAGGAAGAAAAAAAAAGTATCATGACTATTTCTATCCATATCCTTTAATCAAGATATTGTCTAATAAAACGGAAACCGTGTAATGATAAATAAACAAAAGACGAGGAGAGTATAAACCATCCCTGATAATAGAGGACCGTTCCAGCTCTCTGGCACCAGGGGACTTTGGTACATACCATTCATTGCTACATAAAGCTGCATTTGTTAGGTTAGTTTATGTGGCGGACGTGTATTGTGCAGTTGCTTTTGGTAAGAGACAATTAAGGCCAATTATAATATCTCTCTCTCTCTCTCTCTCTGTTCGTTGTGCCGTAAAGTGATTTATAACTGAACTTTAGGTGGATCGATTTTCATCGTGTATAGAGATTAGATCATTTGATAAACTTAAATCTCCTTTATTTGTAAACATTGCAATTTTTACTTTATTTTTTTTATATACTTTCAATGTGAGGCATGCAGAAGGAAATATAATCGCGTGTGTCTTGCTCCCAGTAAAATCTTTTTGATGACCTTGAGGTTTTTAAAGTATTTCAAGTAAGTTCTTTATTTGTTTCCTAATTGAGGGAATTTATAAGAGACTGAAACTATGAATTTTTTATAAGGCCTGTGAATTTCATGCAGGAGGCATAGGGGCCACAGAGTCTTTTGACAAGGGTAGAGAATCTATATGAAGTACCGAAAAGTGGCATGAAACCCTGAGGAAAGGAGGCTTTTTCTTGAAATTATAATTAGTTCCTTTAATGCATCAAAGGACATATGGCAATATTCAGCAAGTGGTATCCGACAACTATTCGCCATGCAACGTAGGCGTATGATGTGCCATAGTGACTGACAGACTGACAGTTTCTCCGTATGAAGCATAGAGCGTCAATAACATTGAGTAGTTATCTTCCTGCCGATAATGTTACCTCGGGCGGCTATGTTGAAACTCCTGGTCCAGCAAACAAAACTACTATAGTGTAGAGGAAAAACATTAAAGAGATCATAGCTTTTTCACCACTCATTCGGTCATCTTAAGAATGTTATTTATCAAAGGTAAGTGTATCATTACTATACCATATCATTTTTGTTCTGAGGTCTGTAGTAAGTGAACAGTTATTTTGCCTTGTTTCTGCACATATCTAAAATATTGAAAAGCGCATTGTAAGCAAACCAGCCACAGATAAAGCTGAAAATCTTTCACAAAATGGAGTTTAAATAGAGGGAATAATAAGATAGAATTGGGTGTAAGAAATGAAACGAATTCTCTGGAAAGAAGGGTTATGATATGAGACAAATTTGCAACTGATAAATTCTACTGTCTACCAGTCAAAATGTCTCTCAGAATCGATATTGATTATCCATGGCTATCTGCCCTCTTACATGGCACACTGGCTGCTCTCTCTCTCTCTCTCTCTCTCTCTCTCTCTCTCTCTGATGTTGAATCAATGTGGCGAGTGTCAGTAAATATTACTGCATTGTAGTGAAGATACAACAAGTAAAAAATGCGACGATGTTTCTTCGGCGCAGTCGAATTTTCTGTACAGCTTATAACTGTATGAACCGTGGCCAGTAAACATTCAGCCTCGGCCCGATGGTGGCCTGTCTTATAGAATGCCAGACGCACGATCATGGTTAAATTTAGCCTTAAATCAAATAAAAACTACAAAGGCTACAGGGCTGCAATTTGGAATGTTTGATGATTTGAGGGTGAATGATGAACATACCAATTTTCCGCTCTCTAACCTCAGTGGTTTTTAAGATCGGAGGACGGACAGAAAAATGAAGACGGACAGACAAATAGCCATCTCAATAGTCCTCTTCTACCGAAAATTAATAAAAAGGAAAACCCTTATAAATTTAGGTATCTCTCCTGCAACAAAACCTAAATACAGTATGCATTTAATTATCATATACTAGAATACATAAGTTGTCTCTTCCTTTCAAGAAAACATAATTAATCACTTCCCAAAGTGAAATAATTTGGATTACAAAATTGGAAGAATATATATCCTCAAAGTGGAATTCTTTTAATATCAAGAAAAAAGGAATCATACATGTATGGGTCGGAAACATGGCCTCTACTAAGAAAAAAAGAGGAAGTAAAGCTTGAGAGAACAGAGATGAGACTGCTGAGTTGAATTTCCCGTCATTGACAGGAAGGTCTCAAAACGTCCTAAACCTGCGTTTTAGCCCCACCCCTCAGGAGACTTCAGGGGCCTGCCCTCCATTGTAACGTAATATTGTAAGATATAGAGGGCAACATTATGAAGTGAGAACAAGGCAGTGCACATATTAAAGAATACTGTGATGAACGGAACAGAAATAAAAACTTGAAATAATATGACACGATTATAAAACAAATGAGGAAAAGGAATATATGTAACTTAATGCATGAATCCCCCAAATATCTCCACTCGGTCCTATCGCAATGCAGGGTTAATAATGCAACATGATTGATTAAATACATGTACCGCCCCCCGCCCCAAGACCCTCATTATTTCTCTCACTTAGGTCTGCGCTTGAAACAAAAGCTCCCCTATAACATGGTGCATGCACAGTAGCACTGGTGCATGCGTGGTAGGATTCGGCGTCGTCATAGCAGTAGTAATAGGTGGATTTTGTCTATGTAACGGCTCCATGATCGGTTTATTTATCAATTTGTTACAGCTTGCATTTCGTGTTTTAAATGTCACAAATAAGTTGAAATAACACAATAACACAGCAAAAAACTTCCCCCAAGTGTTTTACCCCACCCAAACCCCGCTTTTCCATCGGTCCCCCTTACCGTAGGATAGAGTTGTAAGGCATAATTGTCCCAAGTGTTTTTCCCCACCCAAAACCCCGCATTCCCATAGGTCCCCCTTAATGTAGGATAGAGTTCAAAGGTAAATTACAGGTTAGTTACAGCTGGCCGAAAAATATTACTTTAAATTGTTGTTCATGAGGTAAAACTGTAGAGAAAAACGTCAACTGTCATAGTCTAGTTTGCCGAGGTATACAGACTTAAATCTACCCAATAAAATTTTGTTTTATTGTGCTGATTACAACTGAAATCTTGAGTAAGATCAATAAACGTTACATATATACGCTAATATTGTTCAAATGAGCGCTGGGAAGATTGGGAAGGACGTTGGATCACTGCCGGTTACAAAAGGGACCGGAGGCGGACGACGCCATATTGGATTAAAAAACTGCCTTGAAAGCATATTTTACGAAGACCTCACATGCCTATTTTAGATCGTATGGCGCTTTTATATATCACATTATGTAGATGAAACTTCAATATTTTGAATGGTATGCTTAAAGATGTAATTGCATTCTTGTTTCACCAATGAAATATCGAAATTAATTAAATATCGAGTGAATAAGGCTGATCCACCTGAGTACGATGGATCCAAGGCGGTTGTTTCCCCTATGCTATCAATATAATGTTTTATTCATAACCTATAACATTATATGCTGTCAATATAAAGTTTTATTCTTTGCCTACTAGGTATAACAGTATACGCTATCATTCATATCCTATATACCTAGGTATGCTATCCCTTTCAGATATTGGAGGGGCAAATATGGTTGCCAATATACGAACTGGATATTGGTATGGCAGCCGTATTCCTGATTGCCATAGATATTGGTATGACTGCGAATTGCGCATACGCGAACCCTTGGTTACCACCTCAGGCATATCAGTGACACCAAGAAAATGGCGACCTAGAAACCTGAACCGTGTAATAATACATCAGTTTTCGCTGAAAAACAGATGTTTTCACGTTTCAACAAGCTAAAAAGAGCAATAGACGTCTACGAAGATTCAAACTTCCAGAAACTGTATATCCGTAGGTCACGAACGATCGAATCGGCCCTGAAAAGAGCACCGAAGAGGAGATTCAAAGACGATTTGAAGCTTAGCTAGTAAGGTAGTGCAGCCGTCAGTAGTGCGTCCAATATGGGAAACATGCTGTTAATATAGACCATTTGGATGATTACTTACGATTGATTAGGCTGTTTACCAGAGGATCGTCTTTGGTAGTTTTCCTTATTACCATGAATACAGCAGAGCACGATTTCTGTGTACTTCTAGTCTTCTTTGAATCTCCTCTTCGGAGCTCTTTTCAGGGTCGATCGTTCGTGACCTACGGATATACAATTTCTGGAGATTTATTCATCGTAGACGTCTATTGCTTTTTTCAGCTCGTTGAAACCTGAAAACCTCTGTTATTCGGCGAAAACTGGTGTATTGTTACACGGTTCAGAGGAGATTCAAAGAAGATATGAAGTACACAGATAGATTAGTTTAGTTTTATTTTTCATGTATATAGTATGTTTAAGTATTATTGTGATTTTTTCTATTTTCATTTACTGTCAAAATACTTTGGTGATGACAGTATGGTGCTTCGCTGACATTTTGAATTGAACATGTTCAGCGAAACAATTAAGTTCGACTATTATTATTAATGTCGCTGATCTTCTAGTGCCGTACCTATAGCTCTTAGCAACAGTGCACGGCAACTGCTGCATTGATTAACAAACTACCGTACCTACAGCAAGTCAATAGCACAATACGTCACCACTGACAGAATCTGACTTACCCCCACTACACTATGTTATTTGTACGGCTGGAAGTCTGAAATTGACGCTTGCGCAATTCACTGCCGTACCAATATCTATCGTAATCAGTATCCAATATCCTGTGCCAAACAAATAAACAGCGAGGGTACAGTAACCAAATGCTGAACAGCTATGTTAAACAAGACTGCACATAACCCTACACAAATTATAAGTCGGACGACAACTCACTGCAGTAAAATCAAGTTTGCTGTTCTTATATAATCATTATCATTACTATGAAAAATAGTACTCAAGAAAGAAAACAAATCTTACCTAGATCCACCATTGTTGAAAACAAATAAACAGCGAGGGTACAGTAACCAAATGTTGAACAGCTATGTTAAACAAGATTGCACCTAACGCTACACAAATTATAAGTCGGACGACAAGTCACTGCAGTAAAATCAAGTTTGCTGTTATTATATAATCATCATCATTACTATGAAAAACAGTAATCACAAAAGAAAACAAATCTTACCTAGTTCAGCCATTGTTGAAATCCCTGGCGAGACCTATGTTTGGTCACCTCTCTTCCAGAACGCAATCGTTCACAGTTCTCCCTTTAACGGATGACACTTCTCTTCATTCTTGGCATTTACATAATAATGCTTTAGAAGCGATGGAAATCGGGAAGGGAAATGCTGCGCCACTCAGCACAAGAAATTGGCCTGACCGAAAGACACGAACGTTTTATGCTTTATGGGTAAAGATGACGCTGTTGTGAACTGTTACCTACGTTGGCAACGTACACATTTGATACGACGATAACTATACTCTGTTTTTTTTTGTTTTTTTTTTCATCTGTCCATCCGCCTGTGGGCTGTGGCGTTTGCGCATGGTAACACTGCGTCCCAGGGTTTGTATAGTTACGCTATGTGTAAGATTTAAGTAAATAAAAGGATATCTGGGTGTACATTTGCAGGTGAAAAGTGTTTTAATAATTTACTGTATGCGAATTACACCGTTAATATTCGAAATAGGATATTGTTATTATTGTTGAATGTAAGCTGCCTTTTCGGGGTGGCAAATGGAACAGCCACACGCGAATTCCATTAAACAGATCCTAAACCAAGTTACGTCATATCGTATTAGGCTAAAACGCACTTTATAAAAATTAAAAGTATATACTGATATACTTACGTGTAATGAAGTAACACGCAGCTCAGTAGCAGTGTAGGTGTGGTCCAATACAGTTGAACATCTTGCCGTAGTAAACAGGGAGAGAAGCAATTTTCCCGCAACTGTATCTGGCTGTTCCATTCGCCACCCCGAAAAGGCAGCTTACATTCACCAATAATAATAATATCCTATTTCGAATATTAACGGTGTAATTCGCATGCAGTAAATTATTAAAACACTATTCAGTTCCAAGTGTAAACCCAGATATCCCTTTATTTACCTAAAACTTTCACATAGCGTAACTATTTAGTAAACCCCGGGACGCAGTGTTACCATGCGCAAACACCACAGGCGGATGGACAGTTGGAAAAAAAAACAAAGTATATTCAAAACATCAAGTTTATATATATATATATATATATATATATATATATATATATATATATATATATATATATATATAGATAGATAGATATAGTATATATATATATATATTATATATATATATATATATATATATATATATATCTTATATCTACTATCTATATATAATATATATATTATATTAATTATATTCTATATCTTATATATATAATATAGTATATTTATATTATATATATATAATAATATATATATATATGTGTGTGTGTGTGTGTGTGTGTGTGTGTGTGTGTGTGTGTGTTGTGTGTATAGCAATCATTGCATTTTTTTGCAAAAAACGTAACGGTCTTATGGTAGAAAATGGATAATTTTAGTGGGACACTAAAGTATATTACTCAACTTTCATCTATTCTATTATGGCAATATAAAGACATTGAACAACAGTCTGTCGTTCAATGTCGCTCATAGGGCGATAGCACGAGGTGATATCGAAGTGTATATATATATATATATATATATATATATATATATATATATATATATATATATATATATATATATATATATATATATATATATATATATATCACACATATCCTCAGGTGAAAAATAATAGACAGGTTGTAGGTCCTGATCGGTTTCGGCTTTATTTTCAAGCCATTGACAAAAGACTGATACATAGTATTAGAAGTCACAAGTATATATACTACAGAGACAGTACTGACGAACATTCACACAACCGTTTGAGACTGCAGATCCACCCACAGGCAGGTGTCAAGGTAGGAGTGGCTTTCAAAAATCATTTGGCTTAAATTTGCAATAAATTCTCAAGGGATACTATCGATTAGGGTACCCACCGTAGGAGACAAGTCCACACCTGACCGGTGCCAGGGAGGCGGGGTTGGCAATCTCATTACCACTACTGCCTGACCCCTTACTGTGTTTACAAATATAATAATCCTAGTTCCATACATCTCTACTGCCTACCTTAGAATTTAAACAGTTTACAAATTTCTTTTGATATTAAAAGATCAAGTTTATACATTCCTTGACTGACGTTCATATTAAAATTATTGTAACTTTCTTATATAAAACTGGATTCAATGATATTCCTTTCCATTGCATTATCAGAACACACAAGCCTTTTTGCCCCTTCCCACTTAATAGCAAGATTGTTCTCACTAACATGTACAAAAATACCACTATTTCCCTGTGCATATCTCACACACTGTTTATGTTGTTCTATTCTTTTTTCCAGTGCTTTCCCCCGTTTGACCAATATAAAAGTTGTCACAAGACTTACACGGAATTTTATATACACATCCTTTAGCATTGTCGGGGGAGTTCTCAATAAGTATCTGTTTCATTGTTTTATTGTTTTTAGAAACTACATTAACACCAAATTTCTTCAGATGTGGGATATCTTTCATATTATTATAAGGTAATACAAGCAAATTTTTTGTGTTGTAAGGTTCTTTTTGGTTTTGATACATGGTCTTTTTTGCCGCTTCTAATGCATTGTTTAGTATACTATCTGGATATTTCAGTTTCCTGCCTGTATTCCGAATCTTATCTATCTCCTTATCTATGTATTCTGGGCTACATACCCGTAGTGCTCTTAGAAACATAGATGCAAACACTGATCTTTTAACCTTATTGTTTTGTCCAGTATAGAAATGTACATAGGAAGAAATATTAGTAGGTTTTCTGTAAACACTATAATTAAACCCACTACTATTTCTCCGTGTGAGGACATCCAAAAAGGGTAGGCATCCGTCTTTTTCCATTTCCATAGTAAATTTAATTGATGGTACTAATTGATTTAACCTGACAAAAAAAGTTATTTACATCTTCGTTCCCTGGCCATACACAAATTATGTCGTCAACATATCTAAACCAAGGTACTCTGCGTGGAATTATATTGTTTAAAATTAAGAAAAACAAATCCATATATAAATTACTTAGCACTGGGGACAGAGCGTTTTCCATTGCCCTACCAAAATTTTGAGAGTAAAATTTTCCATTGAATTCAAATTTACAGTCTTTTACACATAATTTGATTAGTTCAATTAAGGTGCTTTTAGAAAATGGAATATCCAGCTGTTTGTTTTCTAATAATTCCGATAGAAACTCTAATAGATCTTCAATAGGCACCTTTGTGAATAGTGATACTACATCAAAGCTCACAAGTTTCGATTTACTATAAACTTGTACACTATTTAGTTTATTTATCAAGTCCACATTATTCTTAATATTGGCATTAGAGATGTTACCTACCAATGGGTTAAGGATATCCACTAAATACTTCGCTAATTTATAAGATGTGGAAGCCACTGAGCTGATAATTGATCTTTCTGTGTTTTTTTCCCCATCTTGGAATATGCAGTCACTGACTGCATACAAACAAGGAACACCTGCGGTTTCTACGGGAATGTCGTGATGAACAAGTGATACCTAGATCAATGATGACAAAGTCCTTGTCAAAATTAGAGGACCAACCGTTTGGTGAAATACAACAAGCCATTTTGGAAAAACATATCAGTATTAAGACATTGGAAACTAAAAAGCTTTTTGAAGATCTATCGAGAAAAATACGTCATTTTGACGTCTCAATACCATCGGATTGGAGAGAATCTCTGCGGGAATATTGTTATATGAATATGAGGAAGAAAGTGTATCAGAAGCTTAAACGTAAACACGACAACAACAAAAAACTCCTAATCGAAAGAAACCCCTGGACTACCAACGCCAATCATGAATGTGTCGTCAATTTATCAAACAAGCATCTGGATAGTAATGTAACCAGTACTTTAGGCTTTGGGTTAAATTTTGCTCTATCAACTGGAAGTATAAATAGTGTAGAAATGACTAAAGGATTGTGCAACCTGGAAAAATTTTGTGATTTAACTAGTGAAGAGGTGAACATTATTAATGGAGTGATTTATCGAAGTATGAAAAAGTCAGACACCACAAACGTACACAAAAGAGTTATGGATGCCATAAATGAAGTGAAAAAAGATAAAAATATACACATGACAAAAGCAGATAAATCAGGTGCCCTAGTAATTTTAAACAAAAATGAATATATAGAAAAAATGGAAAGTCTTTTGGGTGATCATAGTACTTATAAAGAATTAAATAAGAACCGGATAGACAGTGTGAATAGTGTTTTCAATAAAAAAGTGAAAAATCTGTTAAAAGGTAACGAAAGTCTTATAAAGAAGTTGTGTGTGACCTCTCCATCGCTACCGTATATGTATGGTACGATAATAATCATCAATATATATATATAATATATATATATATATATATATATATATATATATATATATATATATATATATATATATATATATATATATATATATATATAGTGAAAGATAACGTGTATATAATAGGAGGGGAAAGTATATTTCTCACTTCCACCTAAAAAGTCATATAGACAGTTTGCCACAATTATCCACTCAATGCCACCCACACACCGGTAGATGAGGTGAACAAATATGTAAAATAAACCACCTGATTTTTTCGTTTGCAATAATACTTCAGGATATGTTTATTTAGACATTATAGGGTTCAAATCCACCAATTACTAAAAATCGATAATTTCTCGAAAATCGGCCATCGCCGCGCCCCATAAAGTGAAGGAAGATATGGAGAGATGTTTGGTGGAGGATGATGCCTTTGATGGAAGGCAGGGGAGAAGATGCATCAGGCAACCGACCCCTTAATGTAGGGATAATGGTGGAGAAGAAGAAATAAGTAATTGTACAAAGAAAATCCTGTTTATCTCAAAATATGTAAGACATTACGAAGATTACTTCCATGAAAGTCTGGCAGGTATGAAAGAAAAGTATATATTAGGTTGATAGAGAAATTCATTTTTAGTAAAGAATTAAGGTCTCCTGCATATGTACTAAATATGTTAGTTTCAAGGTACACGTATACGTGATTAATCGTAAAGAGACATTCCCTTTAATATCCTGACAAAAAGAGCTAAGATAGGATTCAATCAGGACAGACAGAGCATTATGGTAAAGAATGGGTGTCTCCAGAAAAATAGAACATTAATGTGGAATTTTAAGCAATACCTCCAGGATAAAGTGTCGGGAAAGAAGAAAAAGGAGAGAAAAAGATGAGCAAATGTAAATAGAGTAAACTGAGGACTAGGTTTTATTTTCAATCATGTTCTTATTAAAAGTTTTTATGTAGTGATACTTGTGATATTAATAAAAAAACCGAACAAAAGACTAACAATAATTTTATATAAAAATATTCAAGAGGTAGAAGATATAGGTGCAATTACTTTGTTCGTGCATTTTTCTAGAGCCATCATTCTTAAGGAGAACACACACATACACACTTACACACACACACACACACACACACACACACACATATATATATATATATATATATATATATATATATATATATATATATATATATGTGTGTGTGTGTGTGTGTGTGTGTGTGTGTGTGTGTGTGTGTGTATGTGTGTGTGTGTGAGGATAAGAAGGCAGTGGTAACAGACTGGTACATAAAAACGTTTCAAGACAACATGTCTTATTTTCATGGCTGTAATATAAGAATAAATATTGTTGATTATAAATACAAATAAATTATACAATAATCTCTTTAAACCTAAACGTAAATAATGATTGATTAGTCAATGCTGGAGGTACCAAGCACTAGGTGAAAAGCAAAGAAGCTGGTTACGACAGGTAGAGAGGGGTGGAGGAGTTTTGGGCATTCAATATGGTACTGTCTGTTTGTCAGTGTTTTCAGAATAGATAGTGCTAGCTCAGAGGAGGCTCTTGTAATAATTTTAAATTGATTATTTTCAATGTTACTACCACATCATTTGGCACTCTCTTACATTCGAAAATTTTGGATTGCTCAATTTATTGCCCGATTGATAGCGACACCTCTGTGAGAGTCGGCGCGTACTTTGAGAAGTCTTTGGGTGCAGCGCGCGGAAGTTCCTCGAGAACACCGAGGACAATCGTATTTATATATCACCCCAACTTCACAAGTTGGGGTGATATATAAACTTTAGTATTGATTCTTTGGAATTTATATGCTCCATAATGTCTTGAAATAAGATGAGAAAGCTTTTGGTTAAAAGTTATATCATGCAAAAATTGAACACTGGCATAAATTGAAGTTTGGGAACGGTTGGAATTTTGTACTTTGGCGTGAAGTGGTTATTTGAAATTTTCCGCACATTAAAAAAAAACAGGTTAGATGGAAAAAAAACTGGTGGTGAAAACACTGTGTAAAAATTAAATTTCCTTATTACAGACATGCCAGTTCAAGGGTAAATGGAAGGCTCTATACAAAAAAAGTAGACAAGGCATTTAATTTATAGTTAAAAAAAATCTGCTATAGAAGTTGGATCCTTAAACAGTTAGAGAAGGTTTCCTCCAAATACTTGTGTTAAAACAGTCTGATTCTCGTGAGATTGAAATCTAAAAAGGATAACTTATTGTCCTGCTTAACTTCAATACTGAATTTTATACTCGGATGTCTGTTTGCGAAATCGAGGAAAGTTTCAGCATCAGAACGAGATCTGAACAAATTAAAAATATTTGTGGTTAAAATAGAAAAAAAAAAAACCTGTCGGCTGACGGCCAGATTAAAACTCAAGGGAAAATTGTAAGGAAAACTATAAGGGTTAAATTTGCTAAAGACACTCGAGGTCCGATTTAATACAGGAAACAACTGCTTGTAGCGCTGGACACGTGCTCAGGAACACGTCTAGAGATTTGCAGCGCCCATCTGAGGACCCCAGAGTTCTAAGGATGGGAAAATCCACCTCTCACAGCAGAAATTGATGCAGCAGGAGGACCTGCAACATGCGAGGTCTAATAAACAAGTGTGCGAGACACAAAGAAGTTGAACATATGAAGTGATGCTGCTAACATTTTAGGGTTGCTTAATACAATCTTATGTTCTCAGATCTTCCTCAGAGGGCAAGGAAATAATGAATAACCATTCAAAACGTTACTGTATTGACAGGGGAGGTGGGAGGATGTTAACACAACCACAAACTTATGCTACCTCCTTCAGCAAATTCTCTTAAAAACTGCTAATATCAAGAGGTCAATCAAGCAATAAGCCTTTTCACACCACATTCAAGGGAACCACAGCTCTTGAATCATAGTATCTTATAGGATAAGGGAGCACAGCTGTGGGGGACTGAAGAGGGTAACAATGGACAATCACACAAGCACAGACACAGAAAAGTAACAGGGGTGAAAAAGAAGAAAAGGTGCATTGACTGCCACTACATCTGTACTTTACCTCCTTGCTGGGATTTTCGCTTAGTAGCAAGCACAGACAAAGGAACGGGATTCACTCCAAGGGGCATCAGGTAAGGGTCCAAGGCTGACCACGTGGGGCACATAGGAAAGAGGCAGCCACACAGGTGCAGAGTTCCAGATTGAGTGAGAGCTGAGCACTTCTCTCGTTTAACTCTTGGGTTTTGGGGTCTGACCCCCGGTGTATCTGCAAAGACGGAGAGCGGTGGACAAATGAAGAGAGAAATGAGCACGTGAGAGAGAAGAAGGTTTTCTTGTGCTTGTTCAACTATCCATTGAGTTGTAAAATTGGGGGAAAATCCTTAACAATATATATATATATATATATATATATATATATATAGATATATATATATATATATATATATATATATATATATGCTATATATATATCTATATATATATATATATATATATATATATATATATATATATATATATATATATATATATATATATATATATATATATATATATATATATATATAATATATATATATATAAACCTTTTTGTCAAACAACACCATGGGTTCCAATGCAATTATGTTTAATGTTTCTCGTTTTTTAGGGATGAATTTTAGACATTTCTAAGAACTTGTATCTCCCTTTCTATCATCTATGAGAGAACAAATGCTACCAGCTTAAATATTGAATTAAAGATATATTCGATATTTCATTCAAAACAAGATCCACCCAGTTATATGCAGAGAATTGCTTCTCTACCAAACGAAACGGTATATGAATTTCCCCATTGCTTCGACGAAAAGTTTGTCGTTTTCATAGTCTGCAGCGAGTGCAATTTCCTAAAAGGAAGGTATTGGAAAAGCGCATTTATTGGCATTTCCTTTTCCTCGCTTGAGCAATGGATTCGCGAGGAACAAAAAGAGCGTTAAAACCCGCCTTTATGAAAGGCCCGAATCAGGAATATTGCAGACGTCCCGCTGAACAGAAATATATCCAACATGTCATTTATTGTTATTTACCTTTTTATTGCTTCCCTTTTGTTTGTATTTAAATTGTATCGAACTTAGAATCCTTCTTGCGTATGAGGTGATATCTCACCCTTATATTATGTATGAAAGTAATTTGCTATTCAGAAGTTGTCGAGCATTAAATTTTGCTACAAAAAGCATATGCACGTACGCACATGTATGTATATATATATATATATAATATTCTATATATAGTATATATAGTATATATATATATATAATATATATATATATATACTATAATAATATAATATAATATATATATATATATATATATATATATATATATATATATATATATATATATATAATATATAATATATATAGTTCTATGCCTGAGCAGCAATAAACTTACATCTTCTCGTGTTCAGGTCAACAACTTGACCTTGTTCCCATGCTCTGGATGCAGGTTAGAATCTTGCTACCTAACGCCAAAATTAGTTAAACTCTAGGCCTCAGTAGTAAAAAGCGTATCTAAAAAGTGTGAGGAATTCGAGAAATTAAGTGGGCAATGTGGTTATTACAATTATATATACTTGCTGACCGGGAAAACTTTGAATGACAATCTACATGTAAGGGAAGGGAAGGGGTAGGGATAGGGCACGGGGCTGACGAAGGTAAGGGGCGGGATAAGATATTAGGGGGTGGGGTTTGCGTTGATGGTACGACTGATAGTTCTACTTTCTTTATGGGAACGTTCACCATTTGAACAGTTGTGCTTGAACTAACAGTAATTACTGTGGTGACTGTCCTTTTTATCCAGGTATTACTGTTCTGTCTGTCCCTTTTATCCATGTGTTACTGTGATGACTGTCCCTTTTATCCAGAAATTAC
>NC_061097.1:5693756-5736256 GCF_015104395.2 Macrobrachium nipponense | reverse complement strand
TTTACACTATGTGTAAAAAATACGATTCCTTCCATACTAGCCAAATTTCATTCAGACGTGCTGCTTAAAAAGTCAAAGCATCTTCTAATGTCTATATGAATTGAATATTTTCGAACTAGTAGTATTTCGCGAGTTAGCCAACATCACAAGAAATGATCACCTTTAAGCAAATATAATATAAACACCGTGAAACAACTCCAAAACTATTCAACATGAAAGATTAATATACTTTTAAACCGAAGACATTTCTTCCTATTCGTACAAAAATGCTTAGCCCATTTTTCCGTAAAGACAGGAAAGCTTAAGGTAAAGTTATCACGCTCTTATTCCCTAAGAAGACAGTAGTATTAGATAAAACGCTGATTGCAATAAAACTTTCGATCTTCACTTCGTTTCAAGAGATGATTAGAAAAATTTTTATAACTCACTGCTAGATTTAATGGTAACTTTTGGCTATCAATTTTGGAAGCTCTAGTATATACTAACCACCAGGTTTATGTAAGAGATTTTATGCTTCCCTGAAATTAAGTAGTTGAATGAACTGGAACTGAAAGGAAGCACCCAGTGTTTACTGTCTGCCGTTATAAGGATAATTTCATCCGGTGATAAACAAATATTTGTAAAATAAGGGTACTGAATAAATTACGTACGTTATGTTACCCCTATCAAGCTTAGAAAAACGATTATAAGTAACTATGCTTTCCCCCCCACCCCCACCCCCCCAGCAACTCTCTCTCTCTCATGTTCCTTGAGAGTATATGTATATTTGTCCTTTATCAATTCTGGCTTAAAATTTTGCTGGTCATCCTGGGAGCTTGTTTACCTACAAACTCTTTCCGTCTCTGTAATACCATAGCCAGTACCGTTAACGTCCTTGTGAACTTCTGAATTCACTTTCAAATACGTATTAACAAGACATTCACAAATGAACAATGAAAAGGGCCTTTTTTCTGAAAGCGGCCATCGGATGCACGTACGTACAAATCGTATCTTACATTACTTGAGAAAACGATCGTTTCTTGTTTAAATAATTTGTCTGACAAGCTTTTCTTCTGATCACAAATAAATGGATCCCGAACTCCCTTTAAAAGAATTACAGTTTTGACAAATGAGGACCTGAAAACAAGAGAAAAATGCATCCTGCCATGATCGTGAATGAAACAATGACAATTTACAGTGGCTGAAGGGAAGCACGAAAATAGGTTGCATCTGTACGATGAAGTTAATATATTTTGTTGATTTTCTTACGATTCAGGAGCCTAGAAGCGCATGGCTGTCTCTACCCTATTCAATTTTTAGTTCAAGAGTTTGCACTAGTATAGGAATCCTATAAATTTAAAACGTTTATTATGCATACATGTGCTATCGACATAGCTAAGTCTGAATTGATAGCAGTAAGTCAGCTTATTTGCATCTCTTCAGGTTCAAAGCTGTTATATTAGTTCATATTTCATTGTGTTATAAATTAACTTGCGAAGGCATCTCAGATACCAAAAGGAATTTTCATTAGTTTCAAAATCTTAAAATTATTTCTCCCTTGCATATCAGACTTTTACTTCTAGACTTAATTAAGGCCTGTAGACATTGATGTCAAAACAAACTTTTTTGCTTTTTTTTTTTGAAACAGCCAACGGTGACGGAGGTAACAAGATAACTTTAAATCTTCATCTATGTCAACCGGAAGGGTCTCCAAGAGAATGTTTCCATCCACTGCCATTGAGTTTTGATAATCGGTTCTTGAGGTATCCAGTAACTCTCATCCTCATAAACGCTCAGACTAAGGCTTTGAAATAAGTTCCTTGGCCTAGTCAGCACTATCAACCTGAAAAAAGAAAATGAGTGACCTATTCAATGTAATATAGGTAAATTATAAAATTATAATTAGGATAAGCCATCATTTTCATATCAGAGAAATCTCTTGAAACGCCTGAAGAGAAGCCATCTCTTTCCTTGCATATTGAAAGAATGTTTTCATTTTACTCGGAAAGATAAAATGGAAAAAATCTTAGATGCAGCAAAGCACTCACAAGAGAAAACATTGTTCGATCGTTTCTACATATGAGCTTCCCTTCGAGATTATTCGACTCTAATGGCCGCTTAGTTTTGCGTTCACTGGTAAGCAACTCTTTTAGGGGAAGGACACTACAAAATCAAACCATTAGGTAGAAGGGACCCTTTAGCATTGATACGCAATCCTTCTGAATACAAACCATGTTTTCCAATTTAGACTGTGCCAAAGCCATTGTACCGTGACCTTCCATGGTATTGGGTTTGAGTTCCCTTGCTTGAGGTACAATCAGGCAATTATCCTATTTTTTTTTCACTTTTCTATTTTCTCGAAGTGTATATGACTGGTTAATGAGTAAGGAAACTTTGCTTGATCCATCCTAAATGTCCTCTTCCAGTTGTTGTGGCAAACCTGGCGAATTTCTATTGGCTTACAAGGTTTGCCAGCCCCACCTTGTGGACTAGTTGCTTCCGACATGTTTTTCAATGATTTACGGTGAAGTTTATTTATACTCTCAACAGAATTTTTATAAATAGTGTATATATTGTTGTTGTTGATGGTATTGTTGCTTATTGTTCAAATGATTTTACAATGTTACTGATGTTATGAGCATATTTATTAGTTGTGATACTGGTTTTATGTTCTTAATTTGAATTCTTTAGGGAGACATTGAGCTGAACCCTGGGCCTGATACTCATTATAGCAAGAAAATTTGCAAAGTACTTTACTCAAATATTTGGGGCTTAAGATCAAATTTTCTTGATCTTTAGAGTTGTGGTCATAATTATGATTTGAAGTTTTTATCTGAGACTTGTAAGTAGTAACAAGTCAAAGGTTGAACCTACAATCCTGGTGTTTGATGACCCTGATTTTATCTATTGTTGTAACAATGCACATATGCAATGTAGGGCTGTATACATTAAGTCTGGCTGACCTATTTAGCGTCAGAAAAGTTTGGAGTGCAGTTGGTATGAAATTCTACAGTGTTTATGTAAGTGCTGTTTGTTTGCCGCAAACCAAATATCAAAAATTCTATATATGGCTGTCTTTTGGAAAGGAATAGTATGGCTCAGTCACATAATTCAAAAGATTCATTCGTTATTTGTAGTGAATGTAATGCAAAACACAGTAAATGGCTAAATTCAAATTCCACAGATCAACATGGCCGGTCTCCTCTTGAGTTCTGTGTATCTTCTAATTTTGTTCAGCTAACTGGTGAATCCACACACATTTCTGGTAATGGATTATAAGTCATATTCAAAGATTTCTTTGCTATTGCTAAGTCCAGGGTCTGTAAATATAAGGACATTTCTATCACTGCGCCATTGAGATGGACATATGTGTCAATCAGTATATTCATAATTCCACCATTGAAAAAATGTCCAGCTGAAATCCAGAGTCTATTGGGATCGCATTGTTGAAGCATATAAGGTACTTAATATTTCAGTTACTATGTTAGATCCTGATCCCGAGTAAAAGTTAAATGAAATGCTGATGTTACTTTAATAAGATATGATGACCTTTATAGGGACACCCTATAAAGGTCATCAAATTTAGGACACATGATCAACCAAAGCTTGACGACGCATATAGACAAACTTACTATAACAACCAGACAAAATCGGTGTTACAAAAACACTGAGTTCGACGGTGAATTTGTAAGGCCAGAATCGATACAAACTTATAGCCTCTCTGTTAGCCGACTCAATAACGTCACTAGGCCTTCCTGATTTCGTTCCCGTCCACTGGACGGTGGTTCGATCCCATGAGGGGACGAAATTATTATCAACTAAAAATTCCCCTTCGGTACATATATAAAGATATATCAATTCCGAAGTAGAGCGAATTAGATATTAAAGGACATTTGTAGCTCGAATGATCTATATGAATCACGGTGATGTGATAATTATTCATTACAAGGCTACGTGGGTCAAACGTTTGAATTGGCTAACATGGTAGAGGGGGTTTCATATCGATTCTAATCACGAAAACACCGAGTTCGATGGTGAATTTGTAAGGCCAGAATCGATATAAACTTACAGCCTCTCTGTTGGCCGACTCGATAAGGTCACTAGGCCTTGCTGATTTCGTTCCCGTCCACTGGACGGTGGTTTGATCCTATGAGGGGACGAAATTATTATCAACTAAAAATTCCCCTTCGGTACATATATGAAAATATATCAATTCCGAAGTAGAGCGAATTTGAATGATCTATATGAATCACGGTGATGTCTTGGAGGAATAATGGGAGGAGACGCCCCGCATGGGTCAGACCGTTCAGTAAAGTGAAGCCAGTTTACCGCGTGGCAGCCACGCCTAGGACTGGCAAAAGAGAGACCACACCATAAGGATTAATAGAAACGCTTCAGTTACTTTTCCCATCTTTTATTTTCATAATGCGTCTTTTCATGGCATAAATGGAGGCGAAAAGTGTTAGACATTTTGTCATTCTTTTAAAGAACATAGTTAATTATTTCATCATACATAATACCTTAATTTATTACTCAGAAATACAATACAAATTTTTCATAATCTTATATACATATAACCTATTACTGGCACAAATCTAAAGCTATTCTCTTTATGTCTGCTAATTCCTTAGTCCTTGCTGTTTGTTATCGCCTACTATTGGGAATTATTGACCGCTAAATGAATTAACTTAGTATATATATGGCGACTCTTTCCTGCGACCTGCGATTGAAGTTTAGCAGTAATCTGCTTACCAGCATAATTATATCTCACTTGCAAATATTTTTCAGTCATTGTTTTAATCAGTAAGTGCAAGTGATTGTCCAATGGTTGAGTATCATACATGTGATAATCGAACTCTGAAATTATTGTTTTGCCTCTGTAAGCTGCCAATACTGAACTAACTAATTTATGGAAGTTAACTCTCCCCAGTGTTTTGTTGCAGGACAACATTTCCCTCATATTTTTCCGCATGTATTGCATATATCAATAACATCATTTGATGGATACACCAATTTTCCTTTGGTTTTTAATTTGATGAGGTGTGACGAAAATGAGCGTCTGTTAACGTTAATGCATCAATGCAGACCTCACACTGTAAAGACTTTTTTTTAACTTAAAAACAACAAAGCCTGCAATATAAGCTACTATTTTAAATGAACATTTTGACAAGTGGTAATGGTTTGGAATATAATCATGGTCATCTTCCTTGTCATCTGAATATGCTTCTTGAACTTCTAAAACTCGATGTCTTGAAACAAAAGCATTTATATTCCTTATTGCAACCTGCTCTTTTATTCTGCTTGCAGCAGTTAATATGGGCACCGACTCTGATTGCATTAAATCATTTATGTACAAGTAGCCCTTTGTTAGCAGCAGAGAATTGTCTCGCTGTTGGATTATCTTTATGGCCTCCCATACTTCTTACTTGACCAAAGAATAGTTCAATATGATCCTGACTGAATTTGTAGGTCATCAAAAATTGTAAAGGCCCACCATATGATGCAGTACAGGTTTCGTACAGAATCTGAAGGCTTCGTACGCAATAGAGAAAGCCAATTAAACCAGTTTTTCGATCGTATTCTAAGATGTCTTTACCATCCTGAAGTTTCAAAGATCTGATATATGTTTCTGCTTTTATTAGAAAATCTTTAATATCACTTGCATTATTCTTCTGAATTGGTCTTTTAAATCCTTTGGTATTTAGATTTCGAGAATTTGATATGTCAAATAAGGTGTTGAATACCATAATGAATTCAATAGTAGCTTCACTTCCCTCAAATTCACTTATTTTTTCATCAAGGCATTATAGTTTCAGTAAACGTGTTAACTGTCTGCGGATAAAATGGAGTACGAAATTATGTGCACCGTAAGCAGAAGAGTACGCACACAAGAAAACTAAAAGAACGAATTAAAATAACATAGCGTATCAAAAATAAAAAGTATGACACCTTAGTCATCGCAAGGTCGCGTACCTACGGTCGACCCAGGGATTCAGTTGCCAGTCCCAATATGGCGGCCAGCGACCTGAGTGGCTTCACTTATCCCGCAGCAAGGCGACTCCTCCCATTATTCCTCCAAGGGTGATGTGATAATTATTCATATATACATATATATATATATTATATATATATATTATAATTATATTCTATATATAATATATATATATATATAGTATATGTATATATATATATATATATATATATATATATATATATATATATAATATATGTATATATATATATATATATATATATATATATATATATATATATATATATATATATATATATATATATATATATAATATATATATATATATGTATATATATATATTATATTACTATATATATTATATATATATATATATATATATATATATATATATATATATAACAGTGATAAAATCAATGGAACCTGTTTTAAGTTATGTGTACCTACTTTACTGGAATACTGTTCGGTGTGGATGTCTGTTTCTGCCAAAGATTTATCTCTTTTAGTTAAAGTGGTTCGAGGTGGTAGGTTTCGGTTTCCTAATAGTAGCAGTTATGAATTGAACCGTCGACAGATGGTCTCTTGTTTGTCAATTTTTCATAAGTTGTATTTCAACAGACATCTTTCACATTCACAATTGATCCCTGATTCTCATAATCTGGCGAGAACAACCAGATTCGCTGAACAGCAGCACCAATATATAGTGCCTTGTTGTCGAACTTTCCATTCAAATGTACATTATCCCTCACATTGTTGGACTGTGGAATAAAATAACCTCACAGTAGATGGAACTGCAGAAATTCAATCGAAAATGCAATGCATTACTTCCCTAATACTATTCTCCTTATACTTTAATACTTTATCTATTTATCTATTTAATTTACTTTTGTTCTAATACGGCGATCTCTTCTTTCTGTATTTCCCTTTACTTCCTCTGTTTTCTTCCTACTGAACATCACATTCTTTGGAAGCCTGAATTGTAAGTGAATGACCCCTTTGGAATTGTTCCATATGAATAGGTTTAATTTGCTGGATATAACAAACAACATAATATATAATCGCAACTTTTTCCTACCTGAGGCTTTACACATCGGAAAGGAAATGCCCATGAAACTTTCCTCCAAACGACCGTGGGACGTGAACCCGCTGGCTGGTACTCCTGAGCCGAGCAAGAGGACCTGCTATGCCGAGACTCATCCAACTTCAGCGACCCTCCAAGTACAACCATGTCCGCACGTGGAGATGGTTGCAACTATTAATGTCCAGAGGCTTTGCTCAGTCGTTTTAACCTATCAACGGCTAATCCAAACATTACTATTATTATTATTATTATTATTATTATTATTATTATTATTATTATTATTATTATTATTGCTGTAACCCTTGCACCTTTAAAGACCCTCAAAGAAATTACCTGGAGAAAATTATTTCTTTTTTTCTTTTTTTAAGGAGTTGGATTCCTGTCGAAACTGCCGCTTCTATAAGTTTCTGGAAGCTTATCTGAACGTTGTACAGAATGATTCATATACATATACATAAACGAATTATTGATTACATTAATTTTGGTAAACTTGAGTTGGAAATAAAGACAAGTAAGCATACTGTCTCACGACAGTTGACACATTATTTTAATAAAACTGTGCCTAAGACATAATGAACGAAAGGGTGATTGTCTATTATAAGAGAGAGAGAGAGAGAGAGAGAGAGAGAGAGAGAGAGAGACGCAGGCGTGGTTGTGAGGACTTTTACTGCTTCTTGATAAGATGGATGAATGGACAGACAGATAAATCAAAGTTCGCAGAAATTTTTACATGTATTAAAGGTATAAACTTGCTAGCTTCCAACAATTCTATCATGAAGACTTACTTGTCATTCAGTGACCTGGGGAGCCTAGGTCGAATGAATATTCAAATTTCGTTCCCAAGACCCGAGCCGATGCGCATTATAAAGACAACAGATTATACCAGACTTATGATTTCAAGAAATTATAGCAACGTTATGCAGCCGCACAGGGCCTACGAATTCATGCATATTCATGTTTACGTATTCAGCGTAGGTACATAGTGAATACCAGCTGTGAATGCAGAAGTAAGACTTTGAACCAGTGGAACAACTGTAAAAATGATAATTGACTGGATACGGGAAAACCTTTCTTAAAATAATTGTAAAGATGATTGACAACGAATGCCCACATCCTGGCCTGAGCTAAAACCCTCATGTGATGTTATAAAAAGACTGTCGGGATAGAATCCCTCGGATCGCTTTTATATATATATCTATATATGGTATATATATATATATATATATATATATATATTATATATATCCATATATATATATATATATAATATATATATATATATATATCATATATATATCTCTATTATATGATATATATATATATATAGACTAATATAGATCCTATATATAGAGTGGTGATATATATATTATATATAGTATATTATATCTATATATATATATATATATCTAATATATATATATAGATATATATGGATCTATATATATATATTATCTATCTATATATATATCTATATACGTATATATCTATTTATATCTATATGATAGAATAGATATCTCTATATATATATTATATATTGATATATATATATATATATTATATATATTTATTATACATATATCTAATTTATTATATATAGATCTAATATATAGGGGTTTGGTGGGGTATATATATTTTCTATCTATATATCTATTCTCTATAATTCTCTACTACTATAGTATATATATATATCTATCTCTCTCTACTATATATCTCTCTAGCTACTATAGATATACTAGCTAGATTATATAAGATATATAAGTACATTATATCTCTTATATATCTATATATATTCTATCTCCTATCTATCTATAAGTCATATATCTCTCTATCTATAATCTAGTATAATGCTCTATATATCTAGATATATATATATATATATCATATACTATATAATGCTATATTATAAGTATATATATATCTATATTCTATATATATATATATATACTATCTATATAGTCTATATATATATTATATATATATATCATATATATATATACTATCTCATATATATATATATTTAGTATCCTATATCTCCTATATATATTCATATAATTATATATCTATATATATATCTATATATATATATACTCTCTCTATATATCCTATATATATATCGATAGATATATATCTTCTATATCTACGTTATATATTATATATATATACTCTTTATATATCTATATCTATATATCTATATATATATATATCATATATATATATATCTCTATATCTATATTATCTATCTATATATATATATACTATTATATATAATAATTTATATATATATATTAATATACGTAGTATCCTATATCATATATATATATATTATATATAATATTTAATATATAATTTATATTATAGATATATATTAATAATTATATTTATATACTATATTATATAGATATATCTATATACAAATATATATATATATACTATATATCTATCATATATATACTATATATATATCTATATATAGTATTATATATATATACTATATCCTATATATATATATATATATCTCTATAATATATATATATCTATATATATATATATATATATAGAATACTATATATATATATATATATCTAGATATCATTATATCAATAGTGATATATATATATAGTATATATATATATATATATATATATATATATATAATATCTATATTATATATTATATATATATATATATATATCTTAGTTGAAGGCAGGGCCACGCTGGAAAGACAATGATAAAATAAATCTATTCTGGCTCTCCTCATGTAAGAATGTCCAGTCTTCTGGTGAAAACTGAGAATTATATGTCGGTAAAATGAGGATGGGAGATGATTTCCTAGTCCTAGATTATGAAGGATAAATGGGATAAGCGAGGAAACTAGAAAGGAAGGTCCCAAATTGTGATAGTCTAGTTTATAGGTATATATGGTGTATACAGGACACTGTACTGCTTAATGATAAAGCTACATTTTACATCCGTAGAGTTTTATTAAACATATCTTGAAATTTCAATATCCATGAGGGGCTTAGATGCTTTACCATGGATAAATGAGGTATTACTTGTACATCATTAATGTCATTAGTGGAATTTGTCAACAGATTTTGTTGCTTTATTTTGTTACTTGTCTTATTTCTATCAATTTGCAACTGGAAGAAGCTGTTAAGAATTCCACTATTACGCAGTAATCAAATTCATTTTTATTTTTGCATAAAATGCATGCATTTTATTGAATGAAACATTCCAGTTACAGCTTTGAAACTGAAAACATTTATGGAATTAATTTCCTTATTACTACAGTTGATAGTCATCAAATGCAAGTTATTAGTCAATGTCACTTATCATTCATTCTCAGTTGTACATTACTTCAAATTCCCTGACTTGAGGGTTTAATTGAAGCTAGATGAATAATTAGTATGAAATTCAATATCAGCAACAACATTTCTCTGAGTTAAAGCTGCTCTCTTTATTCATTGTCCTATGCATCGGCTTTATTCTCTACAATTTTCTACTTATATAGTTATTTGTTTTGTATAGCCTGTTAAAGAGGTGTACTGTATTATCATAATTAATATTATCGATAACTATCAGTAATTTATAATGGACATGGCTAAAAAGACAGTCAGCTTGCAAGAAAGCTTCCATGAAACACTTCCATTGGACTGAAAATGTGAAAGCAAGTAGGGGATCGAGAATACTGGGTGTTTCGAAATTAGAGCCCCCCCCCTCCCAGCCCCCCCCTTCTACAGCATAAACTAAATTTGATATGGAGAAAAACAAAAGTAATTCAGAACAGGACATCTCTGACATAAAGGTTTAAGGTACAAAACGACAAAGCTAAACTCGGACTTAAAAGTGCGCTTATCCATTTCACTATATATATATATATAATATATATATATATATATCTATATATATATATATATATATATATATATATATATATATATATATATATATAGATATATATATATAATATATATATATATATATATATACATATATATATATTTATATATATATATATATATATATATATATATATATATAACTATATATATATATATATATATATAATATATATATATAAATATATATATTATTTTTTTTTTTTTTTTTTTTTCGTATTAATTATAATATATATATATATTTTTTTTTTTTTTTTCTTTATACCTTAAGCTTAATTTTCTTTTGAGTCGTAAAAAGGTGCATAAGCAAGATCATGTTTTAGGCGCATAAGTGTTCTTTTGTGCTTTACCTGACCAGTTAAGTAGATTTGCTTTACTAAAAGCAGGCTTGACATAATCTTTTAGGAATTCCGTCTTTTCGATGTTACCTTTCCAATCACAAAGAAACTTTTATAAATATTAAATATGATTTTTTGAAATGGATATGAGAGCAAAGCGAAGTATTCTTTATTTCTACGACTTGTGATCTCGGTTTTTACATTTCCATAAATGTTTCCTAAAATTCTTTCTGGGGTTGATGAAGGGAATTGACCATGTGAAGAATATGTCTTCTAAATTCCTTTCTCAAATACCGGACATATACCTTTCTCATTGCTTTGATTTCCTGAGTAATTCATCGAAATTAATAAATATATATTCATGATCCTTTCCATAAGTGGCTGAAAGCCTTCATAAAATGAGTGTTTGAAATTATAGACGAGTTGTGAACTAAAACTGTAAATGGACATCAAGTATTTGATACTTTTCTTCCATTTTACTCCTGCAGAAGGCGGATGATTTAAACGTAAAATGTACTGTTATTCCATTTATGACAGCATATGTTCTTAACAGGATATTTATGAACATAACATTTTTATTACAACTGAATATTTATGAGCATCAATAAAAAATGTCGACAGTCTTGAATGCAAAAACGACATCCAAAAGTGTGGGTGTTTACATACAAAACATACAAAATGTTGTGCCTAATTCCTAGGAGAAGACAATCCGACATAAATGTTTTTTCTTGTAATTCTTTTCCTTATTTCGTTGTTCAAGAAAAACGATTACAAAAACCCTCATTTCTTTATCTGCAAAAGTAGGACACTTTGAATATCTCATTACGTGTTACATGGTTACAAAGTCCAGTAGCATATGAACAGATATGCTTGGTGCCTCTTGATTGACTATGTATTTCTACCGGGTGTTTCGAAATTAGTGCACCCCCCCCCCCCCCCCCCCCCTCCACAGAACACATGGAAAGTTATGAGGTTTTCTGCAATAGCCTATCTACAGGTACATTATCTTAAGTTTCTATTCAGCTATTTTTTATTTTACATCTCTTGTATTTTCAGAGGAAATCAGATGGATTGACCGAATCCGGGCTATAACCTTCAGAAAGGCCAGGGATGCTGGCATATCCTTCATTTCACGTTTTTGAATAGCTAAATACATTAAAAGAAATGAATACTTTGTTAAAAGAAACTGGAATAAAAATCCATATGACTGTCATCTCGAAAAGAGTGAGAATCATTTCTCAGGAGTCAAAAGACATCATACCTGAGGCAGTGGGTAGACCTAGAAAGTCTTTACATAAATTGGCGCTTGAACTAGAAATAAAAAGCGGAAAGAAGGGAAGTTATAGTGTTGTATATTGTGAGTTTAAAAAATCTGGTATCAAGCCATTGCATGTTATCAGCTAGCCCAACATCACTCAGCAACAGAGAGACCATGCATGGCTGTGTGGTTCATTTCTTAAAGATTGGGATGAAGCTGATTTTCTCCATGTTGCCGCATCAAATAAATTCTTCATTTACACAGTCAGGAAGCCAAATCATAAAAACGGCATCATTTGGGCTGCAAAGTTGGATGATATCAGCGATGACATGGGCTATCACCAAGTTGTGAAATTTCCTGAATGTTTGGGAATTTTTCTCTGTTTCACAGCCAAACGGTTAATGTGGATCGTGCTGAAATGCGCATAGTGAACTATGATGGTATACCAAGCCTCGACGACCTGTGAAGAGAGGTGACTGAAGTGCTCAGGGAAATGGAGTTTGAGTCTCAGCTTTTTTGCGATTTGCTGAAATCATACCCCTCATGAATGCAGGCTGTGGTACAGGCAGATGGAGGCCACACAGAATGTTAAATACTCAGAGAGAAACTTAAATATATACCTGTTCTGAATTACTTTTGTTTTTGTCCATATCAATTATAGTTTAGTGCTGTGTGTGGTGTGGGGGGGGGGGGGGGGGGGGGGGGGGGGGGGGGGGGGGCTCTAATCTCGGAACACCCTGTGTTTTCGATCCCCTACTTGCTTTCACATTTTCAGTCCAATGGAAGTGTTTCATGGAAGCTTTTCTTGCAAGCTGACTTTCTTTTTAGCCATGTCCATTATAAATTACTGATAGTTATCGATAATATTAATTATGATAATACAGTACACCTTTTTATCAGGCTATACAAAACAAATAACTATATAGGTAGAAAATTATAGAGAATAAAGCCGATGCATAGGACAATGAATAAAGATAACAGCTTTAACTCAGAGAAATGTTGTTGCTGATAATGAATTTCATACTAATTATTCATCTAGCTTCAATTAAACCCTCAAGTCAGGGAATTTGAAGTAATGTACAACTGAGAATGAATGATAAGCGACATTGACTAATAACTTGCATTTGATGACTATGAACTGTAGTAATAAGGAAATTAATTCCATAAATTGTTTCATTTTCAAAGCTGTAACTGGAATGTTTCATTTAATAAAATGCATGCATATTTGGCAAAAATAAAAATGAATTTAATTACTGCGTAATAGTGGAATTCTTAACAGCTTCTTCCACTTGCAAATGGATAGATATAAGACAAGCAACGAGCTGAAAGTAATTAATGAAATAAAGCAACAAAATCTGTTGACAAATTCCACTAATGACATTAACGATGTACAAGTAATACCTCATTTATCCATGATAAAGCATCTAAGCCCCTGAAGGATATTGAAATTTCCAGATATGTTTAATAACACTCAACGGATGTAAAATGGTAGCTTTATCATTACGCTGTACAGTGTGTTGTATACACCATATATACCTATTAACAAGAATATCACAATTTGGGACCTTCCTTTCTAGTTCCTCGCTCATCCCATTTATCCTTCATAATCTAGGACTAGGAAATCGTCTTCCCATCCTCATTTTACCGACATATAATTCTCAGTTTTCACCAGAAGACTGGACATTCTTACATGAGAGCCAGATTAGATTTGTTTATCATTGTCTTTCCAGCGTGGCCCTGCTTTCATATATATATATATATATATATATATATATATATAATATATATATATATATATATATATATATATAGGTAGATATCAATATATTATAATATATATATATTATATATATATATATATATATATATATATATATATATAATATATATATATATATATATATATATATAAAGAAATCGCCGGGATTCTATCCCAGCAGTCTTTTCATAAACTCACATGATTTAGCTGCAGTATATTGTGGGCATTTCTTTGTGACTCATCATCTTTATAACTTATTTTTATTTTAAAGAAAGGTTTTCCCGTATCCAGTCAATTATCATTTTTACAGTTATTCCATTGGTTCAAATTCTTACTTCTGCATTCAAAACTGGTATTCACTATGTACGCTGAATACGTAAACATGAAGATGCATGAATTCGTAGGCCCTGTGCGGCTGCATAACGTTGCTATAATTTCTTGAAATCATAAGTCTGGTTAATCTGTTGTCTTTATAATGCACATCGGCTCGGGTCTTGGAACGAAATTTGAAATATTCATTCGACCTAGGCTCCCCAGGTCACTGAATGACAAGTAAGTTTTCATGATAGAATTGTTGGAAGCTAGCAAGTTTATACCTTTAATACATGTAAAAATTTCTGCGAACTTTGATTTATCTGTCTGTCCATTCATCCATCTATCAAGAAGCAGTAAAAGTCCTCACAACCACGCCTGCGTCTCTCTCTCTCTCTCTCTCTCTCTCTCTCTCTCTCTCTCTCTCTCTTTCATAATAGACAATCACCCTTTCGTCATTATGTCTTCAGCAACAGTTTTATTAAAATAATGTGTCAACTGTCGTAAGACAGTATGCTTATTTGTCTTTTATTTCCAACTCAAGATTACCAAAATTAATATAATTAATAATTTGCTTATATATACGTGGTTCGCAGCTCTTTATTACCTTTATGAATCATTCTGTACAACGTTCAGATAAGCTTCCAGAAACTTACAGAAGCGGCAGTTTCGACAGGAATGCAACTCCTTAAAAAAAAGAAAAAAATAAATAATCTTCTCCAGGTAATTTCTTTGAGGGTCTTTATAGGTGCAAGGGTTTACAGCAATAATAATAATAATAATAATAATAAAATAACTAATAATAATAAAATAATAATAATAAAAATAATAAATAAAATAATCAATAAAATAATAAATTAATAATAATAATATTAATCAGGGAAAAAACTAAAAAAACCTCTATCACGAGAGTATGTATAATGTTCTAAAGAGTCCAAACAATAACTACAAAGTGTAAAAAGTCCTTGTAAATTTTGTTTTTAACGACTTTACAGAAAGCTTTCTTGTAAAGTCCTTCAAAATTATACGAGGCGATCTTTTTACATTTTGTATTATTGTGGGACCCTTTTAGAACAAAATAATAATAATAATAATAATAATAACTAATAATAATAATAATAATAATTAATAATAATAATAATAATAATAATAATAATAACTAAAATAAATAATAATAATGTTTGGGATTAGCCGCTGATAGGTTAAACGCCTGAGCAAAGCCTTTCTGGACATTGAATAGTTTGCACCCATCCTCCACGGGGTGCGGATCATGGTTACACTAAAGGGAAGGTTCGCTTCAAATTGGATGAGTCCTCGGGTGGATAGCAGGTTCCTCTTGCTCGGCTCAGGAGAGTACCAGCCAGCCGGGTATGGGGCAATGAGTAAAACCTTCTCCCCCTAATTGTACCCGTGAGATTTGTATCTCCAGGTCTTTTAAGAAAATTAGGAAGGAGAACATGAAAACAGTGAAAGTGAACAAAACGCAGATAAATCTAGTGCAGTGGTAATAATGAATAAAAAGTGACTATATTAAGTTAAAAAATTAATGACATTGCTAAAAGTGACTACAGATACTTATACGAAACTTGGAGGCTCGACCCCTACACAGACAGTTGAACTCCCGTTGATTTTACTAAACAAATTAAATTCTTGTTTTGAAGGGCGGCTTTGATCCATTTAATTAAACAGTTTTTACCCCACCGCAAATGCGCCTTCCCTACTTATATGTATGGGTTTAGTCAAGGAACACAAAAATAAATCAATCAACCCTAATCAGACCACTCATTAGTTCAGGGGTTGTGATCAGTTACGTATAAAATGGTATCTAAATGGCTTGTAAAAATTCTTACTCTCATTTGGTAGGGAAACATTTTCTTAACACGAATGTTAAAAGCCATGTTGATTTTGTTATAAACAAATTGAATAGTTTAAATTTTGAATTTTGATTTTCTAATAATGGTTTAGTTTTGTGATGTGTCTCTTTATCTACAAAGTCGCCTGTAGATGACTTAACTTGAATACTTTGGAGGAGGATTTAGAATGTTCATGGACATTCCTTCCCTTAAGTATAGCAAACCAAACCTCATTAGTCTCATAAAGGGTTATGTATCAAGAATTAAATTTGTTTAAATTTTGGGGTTTTGAATTGGGAATTTTTTTGTACAAAAGTTGGCATGGCTAGGGCTAATGGCGGTAATCGTTATCTCCTGGCCGCTTAGCAAATATTTTACATGGAATTTTTTGGAGGACAAAACTCTTACCAAGAATTTGCCCTAAAAAGTTTATTTGGGTTTCGATATGTGGATGATATCTTCTGTAGTTTGGCCAGTTCAACGAAACGAAAATCTCCAGGAACTCCTTAACTAATCTCAGTAATTTGTTAGTCCCGTTCTCTAAAATTTTACTGTAGAGGGCGTAAGAGGGAAGTTAAGAAATTGTAATTTGAATTTTGTTTCCCTTGGATGTAACTGTCCATAGAAATGATAGAAATTTTCACCTTTTGTCAGTTTTTTCCGAAAATCAAGATAACCATTGCCTCTTTTTGTTCCATTACTATCCAAATCCACCATCAAAATTTGTTAAATTCTCTGTTTTTTTTCTGGGATGTTTCTTAAGGGCTTTACGTGTCCTGTAGACCTGCAGTTTATTGACGCTGAAATTAAACTATTTATTGATATTGTCATTGAAAAGAATCAAATAACCAAAGGACTTTTATAGATGTGGTCGATGGAAAAGAGCTAAAAAAGAAAAATATTTTATTTCACTTTCAACTAATGAAAACAAACTTGAATTTAGTAAGCATAACATTCTAAAAATTACCGCTATGATGAAAGGTTTTTCTTTATGATATTCCTAGAATTTTAAAGCTATTTAAACATAAATGTTTATTTTCAAGTAATCTTAATGTCAAAGAGGTTTAATAATAAAACCATTTCCCTCCTAAAAAGATCTTTTTTTTTGTTTTTGTTTTTCCCGGCATGCACATATGAAATTCCTTGCAAAAAGTGTGATAAAGTCTATTATGGACAGACGGTTAAAATCTACTTTGCACAACGCCTCAAGCAACATCAATATTCTGTAAGAACTTGGGCAAATAAATTCGAATGCATTATTGCGTACACATGAGAGATTTCGACCATCCTATTAAAACTGGAGTTAAAGGCAAGAGCCTTAATCCAATGTTAACTGACCACAGTTAAAAGGAATATGCGTTGAATACTTGTTGTTTCATCAAGTCAAAATAATAGAAATATTCTAAACATTTAAGTCTTGGTTTGTATAAACTTAACTGCTTTCATTATGAAAAAAGTTGTATGATAAATATTAACGCTTACAAAATTGTAAAATATATTCAGTTTTTTGACATGTTTTGGACTGTAAAGATACTTTGTAGTTTCGGGTTAAGGTTTTGTGACCGTGTGATATCCGATAAATCCTGGTAAATTATCTCTTTAAATTTTTGTTACCCTTTTGACAATTAAACCATCTTGTGGATTCTTGATCTTGTATTGTACCTGAGACCTTTTATCTCCAACTTGTACTTCATTAAAAGCTTCCTTGGACGACATGTCTGAGTGAAAGACGGAAAAGCGGTTTGGATTTCTGACACTATTATTTTCCTGGGAGGTATTCCGCCTTAGTTTATGAAGTCACGTGCATCTACAGTGATTTTTTTTGTAAGCAGTATACTATATTATATGATATTATAATTACTATAAATATTATATATCAATATTCATCTAGAGTATATATATATATATATATATATATATATTATATACATACATACATAACTATTATATAATAATATTATAATAGTTAATCTCATATTATAAATATTAATATATAATATATATATATAATTATAATATTATGATGATGTTATATTATATATTATGATAAATTAAGATATATTACCATACATACATACAATATATGATATATATATATATAATATAATGAATTATAATAATATTATATATATATATATAATATATAATATGATATTAGATATATAGTATATATTATGTCATATAATAGATATATATGATATTATAATATCTATATTATATATAATATATATATATATATATATATATAATATATATCATATATAAATATGTGTAAGTAATATATATGTAATATATATATATATAAATATATATATAATAATATAGTAATATATATAGATATCTATAATATATATAAATAATAATATTATGTTAGATGTATATATAGTATATATATATATCTATGTTATAGATTATCATATTATAGAATATAGTATATGATATATATATATTATATTAGTATATGATATAATATAGTTTATATATAATTTGGTAGATATATGATATATTATATATTATTGTATATAATGTAATATAATATTATAATAGTAATTATTAAGGTATAATATAATACTAATATATATATAATATATATATATAATATATATAATGATATATATATATTATATCATATGCTTTATTATATATATATATATATATATATATCTTATATATAATGATATATATATAACTTAATATATATATTGTATTTATATAATTATATATCTAATATATATCTATAATAGTATTCTATAGTTAATATATATTAACATCCCACATATATAATCTTCTATCGATATAATATAATATATTTATATATAATCTATATATTATATATATATATCTACATATATATTATACCTACCTATAGATATTATATAATATAATATATATCTATATATATATATAATATATATATATATAATATGTAGGTACTAATCATATATATGTATTACTTATATCTATTTGTTTATACTATATATTATATGATTAATATATATATATATTATAATATAATATATATATATATATATAATATATATATGTATATAATATATGTATAGTCATATAATATGTATTATATATATATATAATAATCTATAATCTTAATATAAAATATATATTATCTTGATATCTTGTATATAAATATACTATATATCTATAATACTCTAATATATATATTTTCTCTCTATATATAGTATATATCATCGTATATATAGATATATCTTTATATATATATATGTATATCAAACTATAATGATATATATACTATAATACTATATATATGTATATAGTCATATATATATATTATTATATATATATTATATATACATGTAAATATGTATTATGTATGTATATATATGTTAAATATTATATATATATAATATTATATATATATATATATATAAGATAATAATAGTCTATATATATTCTATATAGTAAACAGTGATTAAAATCAATGCAACCTGTTTTAAGATATGTTGGTACCTACTTACTGGAATACTGTTCGGTGGGTGGATGTTCTGTTTTCTGCCCAACGATTTATCTCTTGTTTTAGTTAAAGTGGTTCGTGGTGGTAGGTTTCGGTTCCCTAATAGTAGCAGTTATGAATTGAATCGTCGACAGATGGTCTCTTGTTTGTCAATTTTTCTTAAGTTGTATTTCAACAGACATCTTCCACATTCACAATTGATCCCTGATCCTCTTAATCTGGCGAGAACAACCAGATTCGCTGAACAGCAGCACCAATGTACAGTGCCTTGTTTTCGAACTTTTCATTCAAATGTGCATTATCCCTCACATTGTTGGACTATGGAATAAAATAACCTCACAGTGGAATAAAATAACCTCCTTACATTCTCCTTACATTTTAATACTTTATCTATTTATTGGTTTAATTTATTTTTGTTCTAATACGGCGATTTCTTCTTTCTGTATTTCCCTTTAATTCCTCTGTTTTCTTCCTACTGAACATCATATTCTTTGGAAGCCTGAATTGTAAGTGAATGACCCCTTTGGAATTGTTCCATATGAATAGGTTTCATTTGCCGAATATAACAGACAACATTATATATCATCGCAATTTTTTCTTACCTGAGGCTTTACACATTGGAAGAAAATGCCCATGAAACTTTCCTCCAAACGACCGTGGGACGTGAACCCGCTGGCTGGTACTCCTGAGCCGAGCAAGAAGACCTGCTACCCGAGACTTATCCAATTTGAGCGACCCTTCTAGTGTAACCATGTCCGCACGTGGAGATGGGTGCAACTATTAATGTCCAGAGGATTTGCTCAGGCGTTTTAACCTATCAACGGCTAATCCAAACATTACTATTATTATTATTATTATTATTATTATTATTATTATTATTATTATTATTATTATTATTGCTGTAACCCTTGCACCTATAAAGACCCTCAAAGAAATTACCTGAAGAAGATTATTCCTTTTTTTCTTTTTTTTAAGGAGTTGGATTCCTGTCGAAACTGCCGCTTCTGTAAGTTTCGGGAAGCTTATCTGAACGTTGTACAGAATGATTCATAAAGGTAATAAAGAGCTACGAACCATGTATATACATAAACAAATTATTAATTACATTAATTTTGGTAATCTTGAGTTGGAAATAAAGACAAATAAGCATACTGTCTTACGACAGTTGACACATTATTTTAATAAAACTGTGCTGAGGACATAATGAACGAAAGGGTGATTGTCTATTATGAAAGAGAGAGAGAGAGAGAGAGAGAGAGAGAGAGAGAGAGAGAGACGTAGGCGTGGTTGTGAGGACTTTTACTGCTTCTTGATAGATGGATGAATGGACAGACAGATAAATCAAAGTTCGCAGAAATGTTTACATGTATTAAAGGTATAAACTTGCTAGCTTCCAACAATTCTATCATGAAGACTTACTATGTATTTCAGTGGAACCTGGGGAGCCCTAGGGTCGAAATGAATATTCAAATTTTGTTCCCAAGACCCGAGCCGATGCGCATTATAAAGACAACAGACTTATGATTTCAAGAAATTATAGCAACGTTATGCAGCCGCACAGGGCCTACGAATTCATGTATATTCATGTTTACGTATTCAGCGTACATAGTGAATACCAGTTGTGAATGCAGAAGTAAGACTTTGAACCAGCGGAACAACTGTAAAAATTATAATTGACTGGATACTAGAAAACCTTTCTTAAAATAATTATAAAGATGATTGACAAAGAAATGCCCACATATCCTGGAGCTAAATCATGTGATGTTATGAAAAGACTGTTGGGATAGAATCCCTCGGATCTCTTTATATATATATATATATATAATATATATAATATATATATATATATATATAATATATATAATATAAATATATATAAATATATATCTATATATATATATATATATATATATATATATATATATATATATATATATATATATATATATATACACATATATATATTTGAAGGCAGGGCCACGCTGGATAGACAATGACAAACAAATCTAATCTGGCTCTCCTCATGTAAGAATGTCCAGTCTTCTGGTGAAAACTGAGAATTATATGTCGGTAAAATGAGGATGGGGGAGACGATTTCCTAGTCTTAGAGTATGAAGATAATGGGATGAGCGAGGAATTAGAAAGGAAGGTCCCAAATTGTGATAGTCTTCATAGGTATATATGGTGTATACAGCACACTGTACACCCTCCCAAGACTGGTCTCGTTGTTGTCGAGAGAGGGCTTAGGGGCCAGATGCGGGTGTCTGATGCTGGAGGGTGTTCCTCTTAGGAGGGAGTCTCTCCTAGCCTTGGACACCTGCATTTGGCTCAACTAAGTACCAGTCCCTCTCCTTCTGTTTACCTCATCTCTTTGCTTCTTCCCTCTATACCACATGTTCCTATCTTTCTATGATCTTACTGTCCAACATTTCTTACTAATTATTCTATAGTGCAAATGCTTGGTTTTCCTCATGTTGCACCTTTTGATCTTTGACTCAACTCCTTTCACCTTTTCCATACCTTCCTGTCCTACCTCTACATCTCTCCTTTTCACTGTCTTGATCATTGCTTGAATTGGTGCTCACTTTCCAAGCCAATTGTGAGAGCTGTGGTGGTCTTGTCAGCCACCCGATAATGTTTGGATCTGAGAGTTATCAACTTACTAGCCTGCTAGCATGCTGATAATTCAATGACGGAACTATTCCTTAGAGTCGTTCCATGGATTCCGGGGATGGATTGGTTCAGGGAATAGAACTATCGGCATTCTGTCCGGTTTGCCCACAAACATGATGAGAATGGGGATGATTACATTCTTTTGTTTTGTTCTCAGTCCCATCAAGCGGGTTTAGCTTACACTTGAGCCATTCTTATCATGTTGGTGCCATCCCTTTTGGGGTAGGGTAGGGAGTGGACATTTGGGAGTCAGTTCTCACTGGTGTCATTGGTAGAGGAGTGAGCCTCATGAAGAGTTCTTGGCCTGTTTCAGAGATTTTCAGGCAGCTATTTTTGTTTGTTTGTTTGTTTGCTTTTGAAATGAATAACGAATTAAGTACCCATATCCCCGGGCCAAATGACTCTCCCCCGACACTATTGCAGAACGAAGGCACGATTTTGAATGTGGCCCTATATACTGTTTCCAGTATTCAAACACTGGAAGCTTTCCTTCCTTCTTCCCCGGGACGCCAGGGGGATAAAAGTACTGGTGGTAAAAATGTTAATTTAAGAGTACTGTACTGCTCTGACATATCAAGAGATATAAATTACGAACAGCTTTTCCAATTGTTAAAACAATTTGGAATCATTGAAAGAATAAGGATGAAACTTAAGAATGACAAGAAAAATTTTGAAGCATACGTCATTTACAATAATCATACTCAAGCCCAAAGTGCCCTTTCTCATATAAATAATAAAGAAATTACCAGTCTTTCCTGCTAGGGGAAACTTTATAACATCAAAAGTTATGAAAATTCTGAACGAGACTTTGTCACTAAATTCACGGAACTGTATGAAGAGGAGGATTCGGTTCCTAGAACTATTCCAGAACCAGTATGGTATGTAGCCTCATACAGAGAAGGCTGTAATAATTACTTTAAAGGTTATGAATGCCTGGAAAGAAAAGTAGGACCCATCCCAAAAGGAAACCTAAAAAGATTCGGCCGAAATTTACTAATTAAGGCAGTTGACGAATCTCAGTCAGTAATGCTAGGAGCCTTTAAATCATCTCCTAATGACGTTATTCATAAAATTTCCTCGCATAAATCTTTTAATCATTCAAAAGGAATTATTTATTGCAAAGATTTGTATGAATTTTCTGAAGAGGAGATTTTGAAAAGATGCCCACCAACAGTAATTAATGTCAAAAAATTCAAAGGAGTAAACAAAGCTATGTTACTCACATTTTCAACATCATATTTACCAGATTATATTCAAATAAAGCACTTAAACATCAGAATTAAAAAGTATAATCCTCGCCCTACTCAGTGCCTTAACTGTTTTAATTATGGCCACATAAATGAACACTGCACAAATAAAACTAGATGCTTCAATTGTTCTGAATTACATGAACCTGACTATCAATGTTTGGAAGACACCTTTTGCTTTCACTGCACAGGTCCTCACTCTCCTAACTCAAGACAGTGCCCTATATACAAACAAGAACAAGCTATAATCATCACAGCAAATGATGAGCACATTAGCTTTGGTACAGCCAGGAGAAAGTTATTTGGAGGTAACCCAAATACAAGGCTATCTTACAGTAATGCTGCCTCCAGATCTTTTGCTGCAAACAAGACCAGCATGAATGATTTAGCTAACTCCTCCCTTATTATGAAAACTAATAAAAACATGACCTTATCAGATTCTGATAAGAAGACTTTGACCCCAGAGACTAGAGATCCTTTACAAACAAAAAGTCATTCGGTTAAAAAGCCTCCAACTCAGTTGGACAACCAGTCATCATTAGCAACAACAAACCCTTTTGAGGTGTTGAATGATGAAACAGATCAGACAATAGATGTTGAAATGGAAGAAGTGAAAAGATCAAAGAATTTTAAATCGGGTGGTAATACATCCAATAATGTTGAAGTGGAATCTGAATTACTTATTGATTTTAATGCAGAAGGTCGTAAAAGAAAACGAGATAGTGAAATCCCTCTCAAGTCTCAAAAACAGTACTTGAAAACAAAACTAAATCCCTCACAAGAATTAAATGAAATAGTCACAAAAGCAGAAATACACAATGAAAAATCTTTGGTATCACAATCAACTGATAATAATCAGTACTATATTGAATCTGTAAATGAAGTATCCCCTTCTCCCATACTTGGTGAAACAGGAAAATATTTAGTTTCCACACCTACCAAATCAACCCATGACTCATCATGTGGATGTCATGACTGTGTCTTCAATCAGATAAACGAAATACCACAAATATCTGTGAAAACCATTAGTAATATAATTGACAACACTATCAAACATAAGATAAAGGGTCAGTATGGTGAAATGGAAAATCACACAGAAGACTGTATGTGTGTTGACCACCTCCTCAAGAAACAGACATCTGGCTCTATTAGTTTAGAAAAGTTTTTAGAAAGAATAAAACAAAAACAACAAAAGAGCCCTAACCCAGGTGGAACCAAACAAAAATCCGCCATTTCAAAAATCAATAGAAATAATGTTCTGTCTGACGAAAATCCAACCCCATCACCAGAACATTCAATTCCTACATTATCCAGTGGAACATAAATGGTCTCAAAATAAGATTAAGATTAGGTGAAATACAAAGACTATTAAAAGAATATCAACCAATAGCAATATGCTTACAGCACACTTATGATATATTATTGACAAATTCGAGTGGAATGTCCTGGATGATCTTTATACTAGTGATCTTTTTCCTATCTTGATAACTTGTTTGGGATATACATCTGCTTCTTCAGTCCCTCGATATAGTACAGACAAAGCGAACTGGGATATGTATAAATATCATACAAGTCAAATACCATCACTCAATCCTTTACAGGATCATGATGAGACAACTGAAATTATAACTAACCTTATAACCACTGCTGTTGATCATTCTATACCAAAGATTACTTCTAAGCTTCTAAAACATTGTGTCCCTTGGTGGTCTGAAGTATTAAATGATTTAATAAATGAAAAGCATATTATTGGAAGGAAGTTAGAAACACTAAACAGACGATTCAAGGCATTAAGCTCCAGACCTTTGCATTTTGAAAATACAGCAAACAAACTTATCGATATAGCCATAGAAATCAATATTCTAAAACCTTATTATAATAAAATTTCAGCAAAATTTAAAAGAGAAGCTATTAAAGGGAAGATTATGTCCTGGCAAAAGTATGTCTCAAGTTTATCGGACACAACATCGATAAGCAAAGTATGGGAGAAATTTAGAAAAATTAATGGATCCTATAATAGATCACCCAGACATGCACTTTTGCACAATGGATCACCAGTACATGATCCTAAATCAATTTCAAATATTTTAGGTCGCAGTATAGAAGCAATAAGTAGTATTGATAACATGGATGCCCATTTTCGATCCATCAAAACTAGAGAAGAATCAGTTTTTCTGAATTTTGAATGTGTAGAAGACATTTATTATAATAAGAAATTTACTGAAGAAGAATTTGAATATGGTTTAAGTAATTGTAACTCCTCTGCTCCTGGTAAAGATAGTATAAACTTTGATATGATCAAACATTTGGCTCCTATGGCGAAGACTTATCTTTTACAATTTTATAACCACCTTTGGAGCAGAAATCTTTTTCCAAAAACATGGAAACATGCCATAGTAATACCCATAGCTAAACCAGGTAAAGATCCTAGCAATCCCAACAATTATAGACAAGTTTCACTGACCAGTTGCTTGTGTAAACTTTTAGAAAAAATGGTAAATTTTAGGCTCACCTGGTGTTTGCGTCGTAACAAAGTCCTATCACCAACGCAGTTTGGATCACAAAAAGAGAGATCAACTCTAGATTCTCTTTCCCATTTAGAAAACCATATAAGAAGAGGTTTTGAAAGAAAACAAATTACAGTAGCAGTGTTCTTCGATATTCAAAAAGCATATGACACTACACGGAGACATCCAATACTTAAATGTTTACATCAGCATGGATTTAGAGGCCACCTCCCTTTATTTATTGAAAATTTTATAAATAATAGAACATTCCAAAACCGAATAGATATTATTTATTCAGATATATATCAGCTAGAAAGTGGGGTACCACAAGGTAGTGTCTTAAGTGGTACTCTCTTTGCTTTAGCTATAAATGACATAGTGACTCAGTTACCACAAGGAGTCCAAAATAATCTTTATGTAGATGACTTTACAATATATTATTCATCAAGTAACCTTCGTCATATCCAGCGAATACTTAATTCAGCAATACAGAAAATATATTCATGGACTGCATCAGTTGGATTTAAACTGTCTGTTGAGAAAATACAAGGAATAATGTTCTATAAGATGAGTAAATGGAAACAAAATCAGGACATTACTCTCAATATGGGCAACAATCAGATTCATTTTCAAGACACTGTCAAGTTTCTTGGACTAGTTTTTGATACTCATCTTAACTGGAAGGCACATATTTTTCATGTTAAATCAAAATGTAACAGTGCTCTGAATTTGATGATGAAACTATCCCACACCTCCTGGGGTGCAAAGCGGTCAACTTTGTTGACGATGTATAAAGCACTGGTTTTATCTAGAATTGATTATGGGAGTCCAGTCTATGGATCAGCATCACAATATGCTTTAAGATTTTTAGACCCAATACATACTCGCGGCCTAAGGATATGCAGTGGAGCATTTAAATCCTCTCCAAACTTATCAGTACTATGTGAAAGTGGAGAACCTCCTCTCTCTCTACATCGTGATGTAGTGACAATGCGCAGTGCCTTAAATATTCTTTCTACTGATTCTCCAACCAAAAAGCTGTTTGATATGCGTGATATATTTATTAATAATCATGTACCACCTTTTCCAGTGAGAGCTAATAGGCTCTTAGAAGCAACAAACATCACTATACTTCTTCCAAATCATTGTAACTTTCCACCACCTTGGATTATGGAAAAGATAAAAGTATGTACCCACCTAACATTTTTACTAAAAAGCAGCAATTTGACTTCTTATCAGTATAAACAATACGCTTTAGAACATATTCACCAAAAGGGTCCTCATTTTCCTATATATACTGATGGTTCCAAATCATCCATTGGAGTGGGATGTGCAGCTGTCTCCCCCAACTTCACCAGACAGTTCTCTTTACCCAATGAACTATCAGTGTTTACAGCTGAATTAGTAGGAATTTTAATGGCAATTAACATTATAAAAACTATTGAAAATAACCTCTCTATGAAATTCGTAATTTTTTCCGACTCTAAAAGTGCCATAGAAGCCCTCAAAGGCTATTCACATAAAAATTATTTGGTGTTACAAATAAAACACATTATTAATAGATGTTATTATCAGGGATTAGATATTGAAATATGCTGGGTCCCTGCACATGATGGAATTGTTGGCAATGAAAAAGCAGATATTGCTGCTAAATCCGCAGTCCACTGTCCAGCTTTTAATATTAAACTACCAGTAAGTGATTTTATTATAGCTATAAAACATTTTATTAATGCCCAATGGCAGTCTAAGTGGAACAGTATATCGAATGAAAATAAATTAAAACAAATCAAGCCTTATGTATCCCTTTGGAATTCATCCATCCGAAGGGACAAACGTGTAGAAGTAATCTTAACAAGACTAACAATTGGTCACACTAGACTAACCCATGGATTTTTAATGTGCACCCCACATGAAGAAGCACCTGTATGTAATTTTTGCAGTGCTCCTTTGAGCATCAAGCACATTTTTAGCGAATGTCGAGGCTACATGAGAGAGAGGACTTTATGTTTTAGTAATAAGACAATGATTGATATTTTTAGAGATTCAGAATCTTTCTCTGCTTCAGAAATTTTAAAATTTTTAAGAATTACTGGTCTTTTTAATAAAATATGATTATATATGTTCATTTTTTTAACAGTTATATATAAAGTATTTATGAATTTTTATATAAAGAATGTTTATGAATTTTTATATATAAAGTATTTATGAATTTTTATATACAGAGTATTTATGAATTTTTATATCATTAGAATTATATATGTGTGTATGTGTATGTGTATGTATGTATGTATATGTATATATGTATGTATATGTAGGTATGTATGTATGTATGTGTATGTATATGTATGTATATGTATATGTATGTGTATGTATGTGTATATATGTATGTGTGTATGTATGTGTATATGTATGTATATGTATATATATATATATATATATATATATATATATATATACATATATATATATATCTATATATATATATATATATATATGTATGTGTTGTATGTATATATATATATATATGTGTGATATGTATATGTATGATGTATACTTATATATATATAATATATATATATATATATGTGTGTATAGTATATATAGATATATATATATATATGTGTGTAGTATGTATATATATATATATATATATATATATATATGATATATATATATATATATATATATATTATATTGTAACTTAGTTGTCATTAATTTCTAAATTATTTAAGTTTTTAGATTTTTAATGTTAAGTATGGAAGTGTTGTATTCTTTCTTTATTAGTTTTTTGTCTCCTCACCGGTGGTTATCTTGGTGTTATTATTGGCTAACGACTGTTATATTTTCAAGTTGTGTTGGTACGTGGCGGCGATCCTTCGTTATCCGAGGGATGGAGGTTTACGCTTGGAGGTTTTTGCCTCAGTGTGTTTCTGAGCCTCCAACCTTGAAGGGCACGATTATTGCTGATGAAACTATATTTATTCCTCGCCACATTGCAGAGCTACGTTTTGAAGCTGGATATCCTTACTCTGCAGCAAGGACCTTTTATTCTGCATTTTGTGTACTGCCCTTGGTTCAGTAAAAGCCAAGGGGACCTCTCTGTCCCAAGGTAATAATATTTATACCTATAATTATTTATCGAGGTCACGACCTGTGATCCTCTGCTGACGTCATTAGTGGAGCTTGTGAAAGCCTTCCATCACCATAGTTCGGATCAGTTTTCCCTGCCACCCAGATTAAGCCTCCAGACGTGGAGTTTATTGTCCTCTAAGAGGAGACCTATAAAGTCGTTTGAGGAACTTGTTAGGGATATTTAGATTGTATTTGTTAGGATATTCTTACTTTTCGCTTGCCTCCTCCTTTCTGGACCCTCTCCCCTTTTAGTATGTATGTGTTGATGACCTTTCTTTAATCGTGTAATTGTTTTCTTTTGCAGGGAGTTTAAGAGTGAGTGTTTCTCATTAATTATTGTATTGTTGAGGTTCAGGTGTTATTTCTATCTGAAGGTTGTGTATTAAAATTAAGTATATTTTTGAAGTATTTTCTTTGTCCCCTTGAATTGACTTTGCACTCTTATTGAAGTTGGATACTATTCCACCTTTTGTGGACTTAGTATGGTATTTTGGTGAATACTATTTGTTAAAAGTTTAGTGTTTTGTGTGGTGGTCAAGCCAGCCATCACAAGTGGCGACCGTTTTGACAGGATCTTTCGTTCCTAAGTATTCACCGGTTGTTATGTGCAAAGTTAATTCTTGGGGTTATTTTTCAGGCAGCATATTTTCACCTCCTCGTGGTTGTCTTGTGTAAATTTAGTATTCTGTGTGAATAATAGTGGCCATTATGGTTGTTAATGTATTAGAACTCCTTAGCGGAGAGGGGTGGCAAGAAGAGGCTTGCAGAGTTGAATAGGGAAGACTTGGAAATTGTAGCGCAGCATTTTGAATTGGAATATGAAGTGTCCATAAGAAAGGGTGTATTGCTATTGCAAATTTATGAATATGTTAAAACTTGTAAAGGCAGGTGGGGAACAAGAAGTGAAACCTGATGAAGGACTGTTGTCTGTAGAAATTTTGGATAGGCAAATTGCTCTGAGGCAGATGGAGTTTGAAATAGAAAAGTTTAAGGCAGAGGAAAGAGAAAAAAGAGAGGCAGCATGAGATTGCCATGAGAGACACAGGTTCCTCATCTTCCCCTCCCCCTTTCCCAAATAGGTCAGTAACGCCTGCTATTAATTTAGCGCAGGCTCTCAAATTTGTGCCTAAATTTGAGGAAAATAATGTAGCAGAGTTTTTTGTATCGTTTGAGAGGATTGCAGCAAGGTTGCAGTGGCCCCAAGAGTATTGGACCACTCTTATACAAAGTAAATTGGTTGGAAGAGCTCAGAGGGTGTATGTAACTTTGGAGGAGGATCTGTCATCAGATTATGAGAGTGTGAAGGCTATTGTCTTGAAGGCCATATGAGTTATGTCCCTGAGCCTATAGGCAACGCTTCAGGAACTTAGAAAAAAGTAAGGAACAAACTTTTGTTGGAATTTGGCAAGGATCCGAAGGAACAATATGCTTAGTGAATTGGCTCAAGTCCAAGGAAGTGGTAGATTTTGAAAAATTGAAGGAATTAATGTTGGTGGAGGAGTTTAAGAGGTGTCCCGGATAAACTGAAGGTCCACCTCGAAGAGTTAAAACTCAAGACCGTTCAGGAGGTAGCCATCGCTAGTGATGAATATTATTTGTCTCATAAGAGTGAGTTAGGGGAAAAACGACAAATGTGAAGTCTAGTTGGGTTAAAGTAGGTAGGAATAATAATTCTAACAATAATAATGCTAGGATGTTTACTAGAAATAATTATAGAGGAAATAATCAGGGTAATGCTAATACTAATATTAATTTTTCTCCTAACAGAGGTAATAGACCTAATATATACAATCCAGAGAAATTGAAGACATTGACGTGCTTCTTTGCAATAAGAAGGGGCACGTAAAGAGCTTGTGTTATGCGTTTAGAAAATCGCAAAATGCTAATGGTAGGCCAGTGATGGGTGTGGAAAAGAAAAGAGAGAGAGAAACCTATCCCAACAAGGTCCGCTGACCAATGACTACATGGCTGTTTTGAAAAGTATTTGTCCTTCGGTAGTGTCTCATCCCCAAATTCGTCCGAGAAAAGACGAGTACGTATTTGCGTGATACTGGAGCAGCTCAGTCTTTGATCCTTAGGGAGGCATGCCGTGTAATTTTGTTCCTGAAAGTGAGGAATTCGTGTTATTGTCTGGTTTCCTGATACGGTAAAGTCTTATGCTATTGAAAATTTTAATTTAATTTGCCCTTCCTTTGCAGGGATTTGAAATTGGCCATTGTTGATAAATTCCTGTTAAAGATGTTGATGTTGTTGATAAGGTGAGGAAGAATCGATGTTTGCTCGTTAAGAATAATACCTATCCCATATTGATAAATCCTGATTGTGAGGTAGCAGCAGTTACTCGTTCTAGTGCTAGAATTGTTGACGCTGCAGAGTCAACAATTGATCTAGATTTAAGTAGTTTAGAAACGTAGTGATAGCGTAGTTGTAGATCTTGGATTTTGAAGGACAAACTGAATTGGACTACTGAAGAGCTTATCAAAGCTCAGAAAAAGGATTTCGGGATCTCCCTATTGAGTCAGGTGAGGTTTCTGATATAACTGGTCCCAAATTTAAGATAATTAATAATATTTATATAGGTTGAGTAGGCCTATGGAGGCTGATAATATTGATTATGAAATTTTGAAACAGATAATGGTTCCATTTGTTTACAGGAATGAGTTGATATCATTGGCGCATGAAAGTGGTTTGGCCGGTCACATTTTGGTGGCATTCGATAAGACTTCCGGCAAGTTGCTAATGAATTATTATTGGCCGAAGTTGAAGACGGACGTAAAGAAATTTGTCAATAGCTGTGATATCTGTCAGAAGGTCGGTAAACCTAAACCAGCTTATTCCAAAAGCGCCTCATATGTCCCCTATTCCAGTGGTTTCCGAACCTTTCAAGGAGGTCATTATTGATATTGTTGGACCATTACCAAGGACTCGTAGTGGAAATGAATATATTTTGACTATCATGGATAGAATGTCTCGATATCCCGAGGCAATACCACTACGTACTATAAAGTGTTAAAATTGTTGATGTACTAATTGACTTTTTCACCAGGTTTGGGATGCCTAAAATAATTCAGTCTGATTGTGGTTCTAATTTTGTTAGCAGATATTTCAGGGATAAAATGGCAGAGTTAAATATAAAACATGTGACCTCTTCTCCATATCATCCAGAAAGTCAGGGAGCTCTGGAGAGATTTCATCAAACCCAGAAATCTATGGTAAAGAAGTATTGTTTGATCAATGGTTCTGAATGGGATAAGGAATTACCTTATTTGTTGTTCGCTTTTCGTTCTGTCCCAAGTCAGTCTTTAGGTTTTTCGCCTTTCAGCCTTGTGTTTGGCCATTGTGTTCGAGGTCCTCTCGATGTTGTTCGAGAGTCCTGGGAGGGAGACGTCCCTGAGATCAATTTATTAGATTATGTGTCTAATCTAGGCGATAAGTTAACCAAGGCTTGGAAATTTGCAGGTGAAAATTTATTGTGTAGCCAAAAAAGAATGAAGTACTTTTTTGACAGAAAGTCTAAGTCGTGACTTTGCGGTAGGCGACAAAGTTTTGGTTTTGTTACCCATTCCAGGAAATCCATTGAAAGCTTCTTTTTCAGGTCCTTGGAAGATTTTGAAAAAAATTAGTGAAGTTAATTATTTAGTAGAGACTCCCGGAGAAGAAACCTTTTCAGCTTTGTCACGTAAATATGTTGAAGGCTTATATGGAACGGGGAGGAAGTCATTTCCGTGGCAACCATAGGGAATGCTGTAGTTTCCGAGAACGATAACCATTTTTCTTTTTCAGAGGGTGAAGAAAAAGTATTGATGATAATTGTTTTAAATGGAAGTGAATGGCGTTCGGATAATAAGAATTCGTTGACAAATTTTTCTGGAATGGTTTCTCATTTAAGTAATGAAGAACAAAGTCTTTAAAGAAATTGGTATTTAATTATAAGGAATTATTTTCGGATGTACCGGGAAGGACTTCTGTCCTTGAGCATGACGTGGACGTAGGTAGCGCCACTCCTGTGAAACGATCTCCTTACAGGTTGAATCCCTTCAAAAATGAGGTTGTAGCGAAGGAAGTTGATTATATGCTAAAACATGACCTTATTGAACCTAGTCAAAGTCCTTGGTCTCACCCTGTTGTATTGGTAAAGAAACCCGACGGGGTATTTCAGGTGTTATGTTTTTGATTACCGTAAATTGAATGAATTGGTCTAAGTCTGATTGTTTATCCATTACCTCGAATTGAGGATTGTATTGATCGTATGGGTAAGGCCAAATACATTAGTAAATTCATTTGCTGAAAGGTTATTGGCAGGTTCCTCTTTCGAAGCGGGCAAGTGCCTTGTCTGCTTTCGTAACACCACAGGGACTGTTTCAATGTAAAGTGATGCCGTTTGGTATGAAGAACGCGGCTGCCACTTTTCAGAGGTTAATGAATACTTTTAGTCTATGGTTTAGAAGGGTGTGTTGTTTATATTGATGATATTGTTATTTATAGTGATGATTGGGAAAACGCATTTAAAACGTATTAGGGCACTGTTTGAGGTTTTGAAGAAAGCAGTTTAGTAATTAATTTAAAGAAAAGTGAATTCGCAAAGGCGAGGGTTGTATATTTGGGTCATGAAGTTGGTAATGGTAAAGTTGCTCCTAAGCAAGCAAATAATCGAATGTATTGAAAAAAATGTTAGTCCCTAAGTGCATGGGGAGGGATGTCAGAAAAGTTCCTTGGGTTGGGTGGCTACTAACCGAAGGTTTTGTTTAGAAATTTCTGACATCGCCGATCCTTTGACTAATCTCTTAAGAAAGAAGGTAGCTTTTGTCTGGACTGATGAAACACAAAGGGCATTGATAATTTGAAAAGAGTACTTAATTAATTTAATTTCCCTGTCTTGAGGGCGTCCTGATTTTGAACGTCCTTTTTCTCTTGCCACGGAGATGCAAGTGACATTGGTGTGGGAGCGGTGTTGTTGCAGAATTGACGAACAGGGAGTTTCTCATCCTGTCGCATTCTTTTCAAAAAAGTTGTCCTCCGCCCAACGTAGGTATTCCACTGTGGAGAAAGAGACTCTTGCTTTAGTATTTGCTATTAACCATTTTCAGGTTTATCTCTCCTCCACAGATACACCTATTAAAGTCTTGACGGATCATAATCCCCTGACCTTCATCAGCAGATACAAGAATAAAAATCAACGGTTGATGAGGTGGAGTCTCATGCTGCAGAATGGAATTTAGAATTTTCCCACATCCCAGGAAAAGATAATATTGTTGCCGATTTTCTCTCTCGCAGCGTTGAATAGTGGTTATTGGCAGAGGGCTATGCAGTTATTAAAGGTAGTATCTGTATCGTTCTAATTGTGGTGTGTGTGCTGTTGAAGTGGGTCACGTAGTGAGTAGAAACAAAATGTATATTTTAAGATTTATTAATCATGGTTTCTTTACAGAGGACGATAATGTTTTAGGTGTAATATACGGGATATTTAAGGTTAAAAAGTGAGGGTGATCACTGGTATTTGCTAATGGTTGATTAAATAGGTGGTCTAAGGTTTTGAGGTGTCAGGTACGATAAGGCTTATAATAAGCTAAGAAAAGAGATAGGCACTAATCCGGTTATTCTGCATTTTCAGGCTAATAATTACGCTTCATCGATTTTGTGTGTTTGTTTGCGTAGGGGAGTCTTGTGGTGGTCTTCTCTGTGTCGTTCGGTGTGTGTGTATGTATTGGACACTATGGTGATAAGTGTGATATAACACTGAAATAGACAGTGGTTTGAGCCCAACATTTATTGATAGTGAGTGAAGTGTATCCCTGAAATTGAACAGTGTATTTGAGTGTGGAAAAGGTTATTGCCTTTGGACATATAAACAGAATCCGGTTGTTAGAGCCATGACTCGCTCTTAAGTTTAGTAATGGTGTGAGTGATGTGAAACTCTTAGGTTGGGTATTTATTTATCGAATGGTGATGTTGAGAGTTTCTGGTTTTGGAAACTTTTCCTGTGAATAGTATTAAGCTTATGAGGTTGTTGGTATTTGTTATATGCTGCTATCCTTATATACTGCTATCCTTGTGAGCTGCTATCCTTGGTACTTGCCACCCACTTTCCTTTTGTTTAGGTCATGTTTTGATGAGAATATTTTGCTCTTTGCAGTTTGTTTAATGACTATTTTTGAATGTTATTTTATTATTTCAGTATGTTATAACATATATATTGTAGTTAGATGTTAACGTACTTTATAAAAAAAAAAAAAAAAAAAAATTTTGAAAAAAAAAAAAAATTTTTGGTCGGGTGAGGAGGTGTAACTTAGTTGTCATTAATTTCTAAATTATTTAAGTTTTTAGATTTTTAATGTTAAGTATGGAAGTGTTGTATTCTTTCTTTATTAGTTTTTTGTCTCCTCACCGGTGGTATCTTGGTGTTATTATTGGCTAACGACTGTTTTTATATTTTCAAGTTGTGTTGGTTACGTGGCGGCGATCCTTCGTTATCCGAGGGATGGAGGTTTACGCTTGGAGGTTTTTGCCTCAGTGTGTTTCTGAGCCTCCAACCTTGAAGGGCACGATTATTGCTGATGAAACTATATTTATTCCTCGCCACATTGCAGAGCTACGTTTTGAAGCTGGATATCCTTACTCTGCAGCAAGGACATTTTATTCTGCATTTTGTGTACTGCCCTTGGTTCAGTAAAAGCCAAGGGGACCTCTCTGTCTCAAGGTAATAATATTTATACCTATGATTATTTATATCGAGGTCACGACCTGTGATCCTCTGCTGACGTCATTAGTGGAGCTTGTGAAAGCCTTCCATCACCATAGTTTCGGATCAGTTTTCCCTGCCACCCAGATTAAGCCTCCAGACGTGGAGTTTATTGTCCTCTAAGAGGAGACCTATAAAGTCGTTTGAGGAACTTGTTAGGGATATTTAGATTGTATTTGTTAGGATATTCTTACTTTTCGCTTGCCTCCTCCTTTCTGGACCCTCCCCTCCCCTTTTAGTATGTATGTGTTTGATGACCTTTCTTTAATCGTGTAATTGTTTTCTTTTGCAGGGAGTTTAAGAGTGAGTGTTTCTCATTAATTATTGTATTGTTGAGGTTCAGGTGTTATTTCTATCTGAAGGTTGTGTATTAAAATTAAGTATATTTTTGAAGTATTTTCTTTGTCCCCTTGAATTGACTTTGCACTCTTATTGAAGTTGGATACTATTCCACCTTTTGTGGACTTAGTATGGTATTTTGGTGAATACTATTTGTTAAAAGTTTAGTGTTTTGTGTGGTGGTCAAGCCAGCCATCACAATATATATATATATATATATATATATATATATATATAATATATATATATATATATATATATATATATATATATGTATATATATATATATATATATATATATATATATATATATAGATATATATATATATATATATATATAGTTATATATATATATATATATATATATATATATATATATATATATATATTATATATATATGTATATATATATATATATATATATGTATATATATATATATATATATATATATGTATATATATATATATATATATATATATATATATATATATATATATATATATATATATATATATTATATGTATATATATATATATATATATATATATATATATATATATATATATATATATATATATATATATATATATATATATATATATATATATACATATATATATATATATATATATATATATATATATATATATATATATATATATATATATATATTATATATATATATCAATAGAGGGATCCACATTGTAATATCCTTGTTTATCTAGATATAATGTTTATTACAAATGCTTAAAGCTTTCGTCCATCCTCATGTGGACTTGATCACTAAGCAAATGAGACATGGTATTGGTGAAGAATTCCCAAATAAACATAAACAAAGAGACAAAGAACATTAACAAGGTCAAAAAATTCGAACAAGTCATTGGGTCGTTTGCCTTTCCATAATTCGCTGTGATCTACGGGGCGGGACAAAGCGCCGGCCTTCTTCCTGAATGACATCTTGACGGTCGTTAACCAAAAAGGTAGTTTGTAGATTAGGCTCTGGAACGGGCGAAGGATGGTTATTTACATTATCATATTGAAGGAGGCTGTACACATTTCTGAAGCTCTTTATTCTAGCCCTTTTGCAAATTTCTTCACTCAAAAGTAAATTGTTCTGTATGCCAGTATTCCCCTCAAAGGTTGTCATTCAAAGTGATGAGAGCTCCTTCCACAATTCTCCTAGTGGTCCTATCCCCACTCTTATAAATAACTTTTCCTCCCTTGAAGTCGATGGCATGATCGGAATCCCAAGTATGCTTGGCAATGGCGCTGTAAACGTTGCCCAAACGACAAGCTGGGCAACGTTTACAGCGCCATTGCCAAGCATACTTGGGATTCCGATCATGCCATCGACTTCAAGGGAGGAAAAGTTATTTATAAGAGTGCGGATAGGACCACTACTATGCATTTCAGGGCCGTGTCCAATTGATTTTCGTTGATAAAATTTTACCAAAACATCGGATATGGGTCACATTTTGGAAATAGGTATTTGAAGCCACGGCCTAATTATCAAAAATATGCACTGATGTGTAATGTTGATAATTAAGGCACCTATCGGAGTAAATCACGGAAATTTCAAGGGAAACTTAGCTAAATTTAGTAAGCACCCAGAGGGAGGCTACTTGTGACGTAAAGTATGACATCAGGCTTAATAGCAGTGTTCCCAGTAGTGTGACAATGATCGTGGAAACAAATATTTGACCCTCTTATTGAAAATTGTTGGGAATTACGATAATATTACGGTTTTCATTAGTGATACCACGGGTAAAGAATAAGAATTTGGTATATTGTATAAATATGACAATTATAGCAAAGGAATTTGGTAAATATACATATTGCAATATTACTATTTGCATTGTACAATTTTACGTTGACTATAGAAATACATAGCAATTATAACCCAATTCTATTTAAATTTTCTTGATTAGTTATGCAAAACTTTTGGAACTGGTGATACACAATCATATTGAAATGAAAATACGATAGTTTAGGTGTTTGGTAAGATGTTTTGGCCCGATATACCTGGTAACTTGCATAATAGTAAACATCGCCGAGTTGCCGACGTCAGAGCAAAGCCAGATTATACGTCACTGCTGTTTCATCTATGTCCTCGTGGCGGCCAGAGTGCTTTCGTTTTGCGTGATTTTGCAGTATATATCTTCAAATTCATAAAAAAATAAACATAGATAAAACCTGGAATACATAGGCTCATGATAACCACTCAACAACCCTACAACAACATTAGTGTCAGTTTCAAGCACAGAATAATAAATGGAGAGTTGTGTGATATACTAAATACTTGAGATTTATTATGTGACTGATCATGCGTTAAGGAAGTTAAGGTTAGAACATTTGCGTTATGATACATTCATTTAGCAGCATTAAGCACGTAGACGTAAACCGGAACTTTTGAGACAATAGGAATCAACAGAAACTCCAGGGTAACAATGGTTTCACAGAGTGTGTAAGACTTGGTGCATATTTCAAGTTAAAGGAAAGTGAATTGCGTCAAGGAACTGTATTACAGAATTAATATTCTCATTTTATGCCCACTCCTTTATTGTACTTTACTTAAAAACACACATAATTCATCGGAAAGATGAGAGAGAGTAGGGTAGGTGATTGTGTGTGAAACAAAAAACACAAGAATCCCATATACTACTACTATTACTACTACTAACCAACATCTGAGTCTTCATTCTTAAAGTATAAATGAGTGGGAGGGCCTTCAGTAATGACGTTTCACTAGCCTCCCTCTGGGTGCTTACTAAATTTAGCTAAGTTTCCCTTGAAATTTCTGTGATTTACTCCGATAAGTGCCTTAATTATCAACATTAGACATCAGTGCATATTTTTGCCAATTTGGCCGTGGCTTCAAATAGTTATTTCCAAAATATGATCCATATCCGATGTTTTGGAAAGATTTTATCAACGAAAATCAATTGGACTCGCCAAGAAATGCATAGTAGGAGAATTGTGGAAGGAGCTCTCATCACTTTGAATGACACCTTTGAGGGGAATACTGGCATACAGAACAATTTACTTTTGAGTGAAGAAATTTGCAAAAGGGCTAGAATAAAGAGCTTCAGAAATGTGTACAGCCTCCTTCAATCTGATAATGTAAATAACCATCCTTCGCCCGTTCCAGAGCCTAATCTACAAACTACCTTTTTGGTTAACGACCGTCAAGATGTCATTCAGGAAGAAGGCCGGCGCTTTGTCCCGCCCCGTAGATCACAGCGAATTATGGAAAGGCAAACGACCCAATGACTTGTTCGAATTTTTTGACCTTGTTAATGTTCTTTGTCTCTTTGTTTATGTTTATTTGGAATTCTTCACCAATACCATGTCTCATTTGCTTAGTGATCAAGTCCACATGAGGATGGACGAAAGCTTTAAGCTTTGTATAAACATATTATATCTAGATAAACAAGGATATTACTGTGGATCCCTCTATTGATTTCTTAGAAGCACGATACAGTGTTTTTATTTTGCATATATATATATATATATATATATATATATATATATATATATATATATATATATATATATATATATATATATATATATATATATATATATATATATATTCGAACTAATTATTATATGAGTTTTTTTTTTCTCCCTGAATCTTTCAGGCCAGCCCTGTAAGAGTCGAGATCGACTCATTGGGCTGGATAATCCCCTTTTTAATAAAAAAATGCACACTGTACAGCGTAATGATAAAGCTACCATTTTACATCCGTAGAGTGTTATTCAAACATATCTGGAAATTTCAATATCCATGAGGGGCTTAGATGCTTTATCATGGAAAAATGAGGTATTACTTGTACATCTTTAATGTCATTAGTGGAATTTGTCAACAGATTTTGTTGCTTTATTTTATTAATTACTTTCAGCTCGTTGCTTGTTTTATTTCTATCCATTTGCAACTGGAAGAAGCTGTTAAGAATTCCACTATTACGCAGTAATTAAATTCATTTTTATTTTTGCATAATATGCATGCAGAAACATTCCAGTTACAGCTTTGAAAATGAAACAGTTTATGGAATTCATATCCTTATTACTACAGTTCATAGTCATCAAATGCAAGTTATTAGTCCATGTCGCTTATCATTCATTCTCAGTTGTCCATTACTTCAAATTCACTGACTTGAGGGTTTAATTGAAGCTAGATGAATAATTAGTATGAAATTCAATCTAAGCAACAAAATTTCTCTGAGTTAAAGCTGTTATCTTTATTCATTGTCCTATGCATCGGCTTTATTCTCTATGATTTTCTACTTATATAGTGATTTGTTTTGTATAGCCTGTTAAAAAGGTGTACTGTATTATCATCATTAATATTATCGATAACTATCAGTAATTTATAATGGACATGGCTAAAAAGACAGTCAGCTTGCAAGAAAAGCCTCCATGAAACACTTCCATTGGACTGAAAATGTGAAAGCAAGTAGGGGATCGAAAACCCAGGGTGTTTCGAAATTAGAGGCCCTCCCCCCCTCTACAGCATAAACTAAAATTGATATGGACAAAAACAAAAGTAATTCAGAACAGGTATTTATTTAAGTTTCTCTCTGAGTATTTAATATTTTGTTTGGCCTCCATCTGCCTGTACCACAGCCTGCATTCATGAGGGGTATGATTTCAGCAAATCGCAAAAAAGCTGAGACTCAAACTCCATTTCCCTGAGCACTTCAGTCACCTCTCTTCACAGGTCGTTTAGGCTTGGTCTTCAACACGATCCACATTAACCGTTTGGCTGTGAAACAGAAAAATTCTCAAACATTCAGGAAATTTCACAACTTGGTGATAGCCCATGTCATCGCTGATATCATCCAACTTTGCAGCCCAAATGATATCATTTTTATGATTTGGCTTCCTGACTGTGTAAATGAAGAATTCATCTGATGCGGCAACATGGAGAAAGTCAGCTTCATCCCAATCTTTAAGAAATGAACCACACAGCCATGCATGGTCTTCTCTCTGTTGCTGAGTGATGTTGGGCTAGCTGATAACATGCAATGGCTTGATACCAGATTTTTTAAACTCACAATAAACAACACTATAACTTCCCTTCTTTCCGCTTTTATTTCTAGTTCAAGCGCCAATTTATGTAAAGACTTTCTCGGTCTACCCACTGCCTCGGGTATGATGTCTTTTGACTCCTGAGAAATGACTTCAGGCCTTCCAAGATTCTCACTCTTTTCGAGATGATAGTCATATGGATTTTTGTACCAGTTTCTTTTAACAAATTATTCATTTCTTTTAATGTATTTAGCTATTCAGAAACGTGAAATGAAGGATATGCCAGCATCCCTGGCCTTTCTGAAGGTTATAGCCCGGATTCGGTCAATCCATCTGATTTCCTCTGAAAATACAAGAGATGTAAAATAAAAAATAGCTTAATAGAAACTTAAGATACAGATAATGTACTTGTAGATAGGCTATTGCAGAAAACCTCATTACTTTCCATGTGTTCTGTGGAGGGGGGGTGTGCACTAATTTCGAAACACCCGGTAGAAATACATAGTCAATCAAGAGGCACCAAGCATATCTGTTCATATGCTACTGGACTTTGTAACCATGTAACACGTAAATGAGATATTCAAAGTGTCCTATTTTTGCAGATAAAGAAATGAGGGTTTTTGTAATAGTTTTTCTTGAACAACGAAATAAGGAAAAGAATTACAATAAAAAACATTTATGTCGGATTGTGTTCTCCTAGGAATAACGCACAACATTTTGTATGTTTTGTATGTAAACACCCACACTTTTGGATGTCGTTTTTGCATTCAAGACTGTCGACATTTTTTTATTGATGCTCATAAATATTCAGTTGTAATAAAAATGTTATGTTCATAAATATCCTGTTAAGAACATATGCTGTCATAAATG
>NC_061097.1:5673756-5688756 GCF_015104395.2 Macrobrachium nipponense | reverse complement strand
TTTGTAGTTTAGGAGTCTGATTTGGCTACCTGAGAGTTGTGGTGTGGAGAGTTGGTTGGTTTTGAGAGAGAGAGAGAGAGAGAGAGAGGTGGTGGGAGGGAGAATTCAAGATCACTAGTAATAGCTCTAAAAAACGTCATAAATTAAGTTGGAACCTAATTATTACATACCAGATATATATATATATATATATATATATATATATATATATATATATAATATATATATATATATATATATATATATATATTATATATCTCTACATATACATATATAGTACTATATATACATATATATATATATATATATATATATATATATATAATATATATATATATATATATATATATTTCTACAAAACCCGTCCACATCTTTGCTCTACTATAACTAAGATTAGTTTAGTCATAAAATAAGCAATAAGTTAAATATTGGTTTCTTTGAGAATTTATTATTTATCACTTCAATCCTTTCGTGTACTTAAATATGTGTACTTTTGTAGTTTAGGAGTCTGATTTGGCTACCTGAGATTTGTGGTGTGAGAGTTGGTTGGTTTTGAGAGAGAGAGAGAGAGAGGTGGGTGGGAGGGAGAATTCAAGATCACTAGTAATAGCTCTAAAAACGGTCATAAATTAAGTTGGAACCTAATTATTACATACCAGAGGTTTTTCCTGGGTAGGGCCCAGGGCCCAACATACCAGCAAATTATACCCAACTTCTCGACCTAGTACTATATATACATATATATATATATATATATATATATATATATATATATATATATATATATATATATATATATATATATATATATATATATATACATATACATATATAGTACTATATATACATACATATATATATATATATATATATATATATATATATATATATATATATCTACAAAACCCGTCCACATCTTTCTTTACTATAACTAAGATTAGTTTAGTCATAAAATAAGCAACTAGAAAAGCCATAGTCTCCCCATACCATGGAACTATCAGTTAGGTTCCCATTGAAGTTGCGAGAAACGTCTGTTATAAAAAAAAGAAAAAAAAAAACAAACAAGAAAAGGGACCCCACATAAATAAATTGGAAATAAACCAAAATGACATAAATCAAAAAGTCATATGGAAATGGACATCTCTGACATAAAAGGTTTAAGGTACAAAAAGACAAAGCTAAACTCGGATTAGAAGTGCGCTTAACCATTATATATATATATATATATATATATATATATATATATATATATATATATATATATATATATATATATATATATATATATATATATATATATATATATATATATATACATATATATATATATAATATATATATATATATATATATATATATATATATATATATATATATATATATATATATAATGGGTAAGCGCACTTCTAATCCGAGTTTAGCTTTGTCTTTTTGTACCTTAAACCTTTATGTCAGAGATGTCCATTTCCATATGACTTTTTTGATTTATGTCATTTTGGTTTATTTCCAATTTATTTATGTGGGGTCCCTTTTCTTTTTTTTTTCTTTTTTTTATAACAGACGTTTCTCGCAACTTCAATGGGAACCTAACTGATAGTTCCATGGTATGGGGAGACTATGGCTTTTCTAGTTGCTTATTTTATGACTAAACTAATCTTAGTTATAGTAGAGAAAGATGTGGACGGGTTTTGTCCGATCTCCAGGGTTTTTGGGTGGGTTTCCTGTTTGAATAACAGTGGTGAATTATTTGGATTTTGAACTTTAACTTATTCAGTTAAATATTGGTTTCTTTGAGACACAAATGAAATACATTTGGAAAGAATGTTACAAGGTAAACACAAATATTAAGAGTTCCAGATGGTATTCTTAGTACTTGTCAAAAGTGCAAAAATCATCGAGAAGATCCAGGATGATCCGAGATCAAACGGTCACAAACTAAAACCATAGATTTATCCATACGAGAAAGGGAAGCTTAACCATACAAAGTCAAAAAATCATGTATAAAACTGAATATACATATTAATTTTGTTGATTGTATTTATCTACAATCAAAAGGCATCGAGACTAAACAAACTAAGACTTAGATTTAGAACACTTTCGTTATCTGACCTGATAAAACAAGATTCAATGATATTCCTTTTAACTGTGTCGCTACACAGGATCAAGCTGAAAGTACTCGCTTCTATATGTATATATATATGTATATAAATATATATATATATATATATATATATATATATATATATATATATATATACATATAGAAGCGAGTACTTTCAGGCTTGATATATATATATATATAATATATATATATATATATATATCTTATCATATATATATATATATATATACATATAGAAGCGAGTACTTTCAGCTTGATCCTGTGTAGCGACACAGTTAAAAGGAATATCATTGAATCTTGTTTTATCAGGTCAGATAACGAAAGTGTTCTAAATCTAAGTCTTAGTTTGTTTAGTCTCGATGCCTTTTGATTGTAGATAAATGCAATCAACAAAATTAATATGTACATTCAGTTTTATACATGATTTTTGACTTTGTATGGTTAAGCTTCCCTTTCTCGTATGGATAAATCTATGGTTTTAGTTTGTGACCGTTTGATCTCGGATCATCCTGGATCTTCTCGATGATTTTTGCACTTTTGACAAGTACTAAGAATACCATCTGGAACTCTTAATATTTGTGTTTACCTTGTAACATTCTTTCCAAATGTATTTCATTTGTGTCTCAACAATGCCTCAATAAAAAGTTCCATTTGGCATTCGCTTATATAACGAAATCACGTGCATCTACTGTCAGGTTTTAAAAATAAAAGACGAGAGAGAAAGCAGAAAATGGATTATGGGAAAGACTCTCATACAATCAATGAAATGCGTGAATAAACCAGGAATTATTTCGTTACCCAGGAGGCGCATACGGCCTCCAGGCATCCTCCCTTTCGTGTCTCCATCCCACAAAAGAGCCTAATCTCAGCATCGTGGTTTTCCCTTCTGGAACAAATAAGCTTTTAAATAGCCTTTCCTGAATCTCGGCCTTCCTCCAGCATCCTCTATTATGAACAGGGAATGTGGCATAACTAGTTACGCCTTCATTTGCAGGAGAGTTTTACTCTGACTAGAAGGAAAAAGCATGACGTAGTTTTTGGAGCCTTGTGATTAGAGGGTTCTGATGCTGGAATAACCCTCGGTTCATTGGGAGATGTAAGAATATAAACCAAAAAGCTAGTAGATACTGGAAATATGCCTCGTTCCTGTTTTGGAGCTGCTACAGTGAAACGATCCAGATATTTTTTTTTTAAGTCAAGAAGAGTTAGTCTCATTTATTTTGTCTGCACTACATGCCTGAGACTGACTATTCTTAAGTCTTGATTAAGGCCATGGATATAAGTTAAAGCAAGACATTATTATTATATCTGTAGAAATGGTGTGACTTACTGCATATGGTTTCTAGCTAAATGCTGTATTATATACGTAAAACATACGTTGCCAGTCACACAGCGTTTTACAGTGAACAAGCAAAAATATCCTTACTTTATTATATCTTTCCTTTATTTATGACCTCTATTTCCTACTCTATGAAGCTGCAAACGCAATCCGAAGAAATCGTCTATTAGATACGTAGTTTGCATCGTTTATTGTTCATCAGAAAATTTCGAAGGCTTAGTTATCGATCCCATGTCTTCACCATATATTTGGAAAGGGGGAATTACGGTAACAAATAGAACCGGCACATTAACACACTCAAATAGAACTGCGAAGAGGTTTGGACAGTAAAAAAAAAATCACTGAAATTATTTTTTCATGACACTACATGGGTCATTTAAAATCAAAAGAATTGCTGTCATTCTTTGGATGATTAATTTTAAAACTAAGCGATTAAAGACACATAAATCTGACTCTCTTAGAACTAAGGCGACGGAAAAGGGGCACTTATAAAGTGTCAGGGACAATGTGAAAGTGGTTTTGAATTAAAGAAATAAAGATTACTTGAGGAAACATGAAAATTGCTTTTCCTTAAAGTGAAAAGTAAGCCCTTTTGACTTGAAAACAAAGCAACATCATATACCAGTGCGACATATGTATTCACGTGGTTTTAAAATTAGTTTTATGCATAATTGGTACAATGTTTCTATGTTGCAATATTCCTTAACTTCCGTTCATGAATTGGATAAGTTAGTTCCTTTAATTTCTTTACAAATCATGATCTGCATTTTACCCCTTAGCTAAACTGCTGTAGGTTTAATCAGATTTACATGCAGCGTTTTGTTCAATTATCAGTGCCTATTAATTCCCTAGTCATTGATATTTGGGTAACATTATCACCTTTTACCGGAGCAGTCTTCTTTTAATGAATTCAAACCAGAATGATTAACCACAAGAAAGAAAGGCATTTTCAACGACTACACAATTTTTGAGTTGTTCCAAGCCTTCCCGGGTAGTTACTCAGTTATTTATTAAAGTGAATGTTTGTATGTTTGTTCATATGTTTGTGAGCTATAGAAAATCACATTGCTTGACCAGTCTAGTCAAAATTTGACATATGGCCATTAATTAATCAAAAGGCGTTAACTATAAGTTGGTGAGTTCTTGTATTCCGTATTTCGAGTCGATGAGGCGAGAAACTTATCAACTAAAAAACTCCCCTTCGGTCAATCTATATATATATATATATATATATATATATATATATATATATATATATATATATATATATATATATATATATATATATATATATATATATATATTATTCAGTGGATATCGAGAAGAAGTCAGTAGGGAGTTCCCTAAAGAATTTATTTTTATATAAGTAATTTATGACATTAGGAATTTGTAAAAAAAAATATAAATTATATATCAAGGTAACGAGCTAAGTCAAGTTCAATATTATATATATATATATATATATATATATATATATATATATATATATATATATATATATATATGTGTGTGTGTGTGTGTGTGTGTGTGTGTGTGTGTGTGTGTGTATGTATAACTGAATCACGAAAGTTTGGAACGTGATAAATCCATAAATAAAGATATAAGCCATGAAGGAAAAATAAACAACGGAGTTTCTGCAAGATCTTTCGACTCACGTCCTTTACTCAGCAGATAAAGTGACTTACACGAGGAATTGACAGTACAGAAAAGCTCATATAACTGACAGATAGGGATTATAAAGAGATTAGTACTTAGAATCCGGCACACCTGGAGAAAGAGTAACCTTTCCAAACAAGCATAAACATAGTTACAATTAAAAAAACAAAGAGATTAAGTCAATCTGCTCAGACACAAGGATAAGACAATTAAAGGATAATATGGGGTGACAGCTATTCAGAACTTTTGTAAACAAAAACTTATTCACAATACATATTAAACATACATATATAACAAAGATATCTCTAAGGCAACTAATTTGTATTTAAGTCTGTAATTATATCTTTGAGGTCATTCTTAAACATGCTACAAATACAAGGGTCTAAATAAAACAGGCCACGACTAATATTAAAATTACACTGTGAAGTAAATTGTATTATAGGAGATTCGAAAAGATTTTGTGACATATTTTGACCCTGCAATTACTGAACTACCAATCCAATTTGTTTGGTGGTTGCCTTCACTTAAATGACGGAATATTGCATTAGATGTTTGCCCAGTTTTTACAGATTATTTATGCTGGCTTAGCCTTACTTCTCAGCCCTTTCTCGACTGTCCGAGATAAAAAGAAGGGCAGTCCATACATGGAATTTTATATATTATGATGTTGCTTTCCCTGGGGCCATTTTTTATTAACATTCCTTTTAATGTGTTATTACAGGAAAAAAGAAGGTTGACCTTGAAGGCTTTTAACAATGATTTAATGGTTTCAAATCCGTTAAAATGAGGTAAACTAAGAATGTTCTTAGAATTTTCTTTCTTCGTGTTTCTTACACTGTAAAAGTTTTTGTGGGCTTTGTTATAACAAATATCTAATATATGTGAAGGATAACATAAATCCTTCCCTATTTTTCTTATGTATTAAATTTCTTGATCCAAATATTGGGGACTGACAAAGCGCAATGCTCGTAAAAACATAGCAGAAAAAATTGATATTTTGATGTTAAGATGGTGGCCTGAATAGAAATGAACATAAGTTAAGTTGTTGGTTGGTTTCCTATAAAAGCTGAATTTACATTGAAATGGTTCTCTATGTATCAAAACATCTATGAAAGGGAGGCAATTGTCTTTTTCCAATTCTGGAGTAAACTTGATCGATGGTACCTGGTTATTTACTCTCTAAATAAAATAATGAGTTTGTTGCGTCTATGCTTGTTGACCAAATTTGACTCACACACTAAAGCTCAATTCTCTCTCTCTCTCTCTCTCTCTCTCTCTCTCTCTCTCTCTCTCTCTCTCTCTCTCTCTCTCTATCTCTTTATTTTCACTATTCTCTCTTTTATGTTTTTATGCTATCCTATCTGATATTATTAATTTTCTCATAGCTATCATTACACATGAATCACCTTCCGTATGACAGCTCTTAAAGTCTATCAATCGATCTCGGGTTTGGTGATTCCACGTCTATCCATTTTGTTATTAGATAACCTTTTTGTTACAGATAACTCGCTTACTTACCGTTTTGCTTAGACGTTTTATTTCAATTTGTTCCAACCTTTCATTCCTTTATCCCTTTCAGCAGCCTTGCGAAAAGAGCAAAAGGTTCAGTAATTTCTGAATCAATACAAGTTTGCATCTCTTTTACGAGTTTTCTCCAAAGGTTCCATTTGTTCCATTGTATTTCCCAGAGTTTGATTCATAATCATTTATCTGTAACATTTACTCTCAAACGCTTCTTCGAGTCAACAGACCGCTGTTATGAATTCATTATCCATGGTTATATTCTTTATTCCATTACTCAAATTACCTATTCATCTTTCACAATTTTCTATTGGATCCCTCCGCATTTGCATTCAATTTCAAACCCTCATCAATATTTGTAGCATGATGAATAGAACTCTCAAATTTATAGCACTGTGTATTGATGTGATCGAAAGGCTAGAGCACACAAAGTGACTGTTCGCAAAGCAGAGGAGCCTCTTGTGGCAACTGTGGAAGTTTGTGATGCACGAACAAATTCCGTCCTTTCAAATATCATTTCTACTTGAAACTTGAGCTTCTCTTACATTACTTTACGCTTCATCAGTGACCTGTGCATGATCGTCATCACCTGAGACGTTAACTAAGGCATGAGAAATGGGTCACAGCGCGAATTCGAGTCAGTGTAGGAGTCATTTATTCCATTCATTAACCACCTCAAAATAACGCTTTCCTTTTAAAAAACTTGAACGTTTTATCAAATAATCTCCTTATAAACTCTGACAGGTCACAATTTAAGATTTAACGTATAAGGAGTGAGCAGGGTTTTCCTACTCATTGCTGATTAATTGTACTTAAGAATGGGTCTATAGTTCTGCATAAGGATACAACACTTCGTAAAGCCAGAAGTAACACTCGCTCAAATATATACATACACAAACCTGGAAACAGACCCACACGCACACAGGCACACACACACACACAGGCACACACACACACACACACACACACACACATATATATATATATATATATATATATATATATATATATATATATATATATATATATATTCAATAGGCGGCGGTTTCTCTAAACCCAATAATACAATGAAGGCAGGGGAAGAACAGCAACAGGTCAAGAAACTCATATTTATTAGGTTGCAACGTTTCGAAGCCAACCGGCAGGCCTCACTTTCAAGCTACAAAGTAACACATCTAATCAGTATAATAAAATTAAGTTACAATATCAAAATGCACAACAAAAGATACAATAAAACAATCACAGTTAAAAATACAAATAAGGACCAACCATTGAGTGTGAAGACAGTGGAAGGACTAACCAAAAATCGTAAACAGTTCACGAGAGGTAATGAGGTGTAGACGTGGCATTGGTGTTCAGTGAGGGGACTAGATTTTTAATAGACAATGATTCATTAATTGTTAAAATATTATGATTGGAAGCTCTGCCCAAAACCTTATTAAAGTCCTTGTATCGAATAGAATACCTACATTTATTAGAATGATCCCTTATGTTGGAAAATTTCGGGATTTGAAATCTTAGTGCCAGTTATATAGCTGACAGCTCTATGACTGTCGATTCGGACCTTAAGTAACCTATGTGTCGGTCCAATATAGGTTCCTCAATTACATTGGGGACAAATACTTTTGTAAATAACACATGAGGTCATCAATGAATTCAAACGGTCCTTGAAGCTGAAAAGGCTACCGATATTCAGTTTGTTTGTGGGTATAATTTTGAATTTCACGGCAGGGAGATGACCAGATATTAAAGTATGGAGTTCCTTATAAAATGTTGGATCGTGAATAAAAGGAAGGCTGGCATAGAAAGGTAATTTAGGAACGTGAGGGGTAGGATGACATGGAACGAAAATATTATTAAAAAATTTGGAGACATGCTTAAAGAACAACGGGGTATAAATCCGTTAAGCACTAAGGACATAGCATAAGGGAAATTAGGCCGCTAGATAGACAATTCCTAGGCCTAGTCTTAAGACTTATTCTACCTTGACTGTTTTACTGGTCGTATGTCTGTTTCTAGAACTACCTGCCAATGGGGTGGAAAACTCGACCCCAAGTGACTGCCCAGCGACCTATCTCGCCCCATTCCTTTCTGGTCGCTCACCACATACAGATGTGCATCCCCGCCATTCCTAGGCCTAACAAAGATGCTCTGCTGGGACGCGCCGCCACGAATCGAACATAGCCGAACACCATCTTCTATGATCAAGCTACACACCAATAGGCCTCCAGATATGCGCTGAAGCGATTCCAGTGCTCCGTTCCTTACAAGTGTACCCTTACCATAGGAGTTATTCAGCAACCAGTCTTGCATAAAAAACTTGAGTCCTGACCATCGCATGCGGCAGCCTGGTATTGAATTGCCTTTGTAAATAGCAACGTAACTTGTCACAGCATTTGTGCACCTTCACGGATTTTGTATTAGCCATTCAGTTGGAATTAAAATGTAAATTTGTAAATAAAATTAACTTTAAATATAAATAACTGGTTTCCTAGTGACCTATCTATTGTCATGATTTTACTCACTAAAGGTAAATCTATATTCATTTCAGCCAAAACGACTCCCGAATGTAAAAGTGGCTGACTTAGCCAGCATTCAATCCAGGAGCCTTTAACATTTGTAAATTGCATTATCCATTAAAAATCGTAAATCGTAAATTATTTTTTTTATTAGGGGTAAATAAATTCTTAGCAAGAAAGGATGCTGAATCAACTCAGCGAGATAAGGGTATCATTATTACTATTATATCATTATTATAACATGTTAGCATTACAGAACGTTAAGCAATTTAAAAAGTAATAATTTAAGACATATAAAAAGTGTTTTAGCTAAGATATGAGTTTTGTAAAGGTGAGAGTATCAAAAGTTTCTAAGTTAGCGGTGCACCCATATATGCCCGCAAATTTTCTGGGTTGCATCTGTAGCTGACATTACCAAGTGTTATATTGTAATTTTTTTTTGTACATATTTATTTTCTAACTTTATCAAAGTCACTGCTAAGAGCTACAAATCACTATACTCCATTTTCTTTAGTGAGCTCAGCAAAATTTTTGATAATGTATGTTAAATACTCTGATTAATTTTACTTGGTATTTAAAAAATTTTATACATTGATTTAATAAACAGATTAAACTGTCCTTTCAAATTAGTTAAGAAATTTATGTAAATGATTTAGGGAGTGATAAGAACCATTGACATGGCATATGCTTTTTTTTGGGGGGGAGTGGGGGAGCACAGGCGTTTTAAGCCTCGTTTAGACAGACAGCATGGCAGACGCACGACCACTTGTTTCATCAACTTTTACTTGAGTAAAATTTACATAGTCTAGGGTTGTAGAACTTAATAACCCGTAAGATAATTGGTTTGTATGATTTACTTTCCTATTTGTACCTATCCTAACCCCTATCCTATCTGAATCCTTATTTAAAACCAAAATTTGCTATTCTGTTGTCAGAAAGTGTCAGTAAGTAGAATATATTTTATCATTGTACCCATTTATTTCCACGAACATAATTGGAGGTCACTGGTTTTGCTAACTAAATAGATAGGATTTGTTTTCTGTTTAGGGACGAATTAAGATGCGTGTCCAAACTAGGCTAACTTTATTGTAGGTCGATTTACAGTTCCCATATAGGCTAGGTCGCCATGATTGGGATTCCGATTCGAGTCAACAGACATTCGATAGGAAGCGGTTTCGTCTACTAACATTTAACGTGCTTATTTAAGATGTAATGCACTGTTTTCCTTACCTTAGCTAAATTTATAGCTCCTTTTACATAGTTAGGCTGTTGTAATAATGAAGTTTATGAGAATTAATTGTGCATAGACTTAGATTGAACAATTTTGCATAGGTTTACATAAATACATGGGCGTAATAGAACATTTAGCCAAAACTAAGTCTGTCTGTATACTTACCATTACTATTTGTGATTAGTTTACCTTAGCTTTACTTTCACCGGGTCGAAGCTTAACTGAGTTCCAGGACCTAACTGAACTTCCCTGGGAATATTATGGCCTTGGTTTAATTTATTCAGAGTCCTCATTAGTTTAATTGAACTTACCTAAATTACCCACAAAGCAATTGGATTTTCTGACACAAGTCTGAAAACACGTTATGTGCATGGAAGAAATGTGCTTAACAGTCCGTTTCATACAATTTACTTTATCACCAGAGAACATTCAGTGGAAGGAATTACCTTCGTAATTTTACAGTGTATATTCTTTCAATCATCCCACTGAGTGAAACAAATTTCCCACGTGTTAGTTAGATGCAAGAAAGTGTTAGTAGTATTAGGAAGTGTTTTGCAAGGGCTTCGTTGCATGCTTAGTAATAAACAGCTAGCCAGAAGGGTTTTCTACCAATAGTTACAGCAAAGGAAGTGTACAATTCCTTTTTCCGTGAAGCATTAGGAGAATTCGTATTCAAAGTCTTTTTCGAACTCTTCCTTTATCAGCCTTCCAGCACCACCGTTCCTCACTTCAAATTTCAGTGTAAAGATTTCAGTGCTCTTTTCTCCAACATCAGCTGTTCGCCTGCAAGCAAGACTCCCCTTGCTGCCTCATATTCCACTTAGCATCGTTCAGCCGCTCGCTGAGCTAAAGTTTCATTTCACTTCGTTTCATCCTTAACATAACCTCATTAATAAAGGCTTTACTAATAAACATTTTAAATTCTTATCATTTCTAACATGTCATATAGGGAACTAGGTTGTAACTTTGCGAGTAAGTCACATTAAATTACATCAAAAGATTTGTTTAACGTAAATGCGTCATTGTAAATCACTAATATTCTAACGTAAGTAATCGTTCATCTCTAGTGCATTATATTGAACTGAAAAAAATCTTACTCAACAGCAATTCTTTCACGAAACTTAATGTAAAGAAATATTAAATTAAAATAATTTAAATAAACACGCAAGGAGTTCATCATAATATTATACCATTGTTTACGCTCTCAGAGTGAGAGAGAGAGAGAGAGAGAGAGAGAGAGAGAGAGAGAGAAAACCCATTATTTCAAAAGCCAAGAGCGTTTTATATATGCGCCAGTGTCCAACTTTTCTTTTCCTTTTACCAAGTACTTCAGCCAAGGATTGAGCCCTTTTAATTAACAGTTACCTGTCGTGCACGAGTAGCCTTTTTTCATTTCTTATCACTAAAGACTTGCATATACAGCAAGCACCAGAACTGCACATAGAGTGGCCTCGCTACCTGTTACTTCCATATTAGGAAGGCTCTACTAGTCCAGGGACTAGCCTCCACCAGTCCATTTTATGGGGCCACTTTACCTTCTCTCCTACACTGTTACACTCTGCCTCGAGCAGTGTGCCATTTTCCTTCAGTATATTTGAGTATACTGCCCTTTAGTATCGTCCCACGGGACACACCAGCACTCTACTAGTGTCAGCAAGGTGAAGACCTCCATAAGTGCCACTGCACCTGTATAGGACATGCAGGTTGCCCATGCATTGCATATCCAACATTTAGGATCGTTCATTTACCTGCGTATCCACCATTCTGGATCGCCCATTTATCAGTGCCTCCACGCATAAAGATATTCAAGCCTTCAGGACCACTCTATTCATTGCATATCCACCCAAATGGACTATTGCTCCTTCAGGATCGCCCATCACTGTGACCTCTACACATCACACTCCTCTACAGTACCACCTTATTAAGAATTTGCCATTCAAGAAGTGCCACCAACTTACGGGACACTCTCCAAGTGCCACAGAACACCCCGTCTTTTCAGACATTGTTCGTCACCTCAGTTACAGAACCAATTCCTAGGTGAGTGCTACCTTACCAAAGAGGCACTCCCATCCAGTGCTATTCCTGGCCTTCTTCATATCCAACTGAGCCTCTACTGCACAGCCTAGGGGAAATGTCTAGCCCCTGTTTCCGACCTCCAGACCAAAAGCTGGACTACCGGTAAGAGGTAGTTGCGGAGATTCTGCGTCACTTGTTGCGTGCATGGGCACGCTGCAGATTTCAAACAGTGCCGAGTCAGTCCCTAACTTGGGAAGAGAGTTTCCAGGGTGCCCTCCTCCAGGTTTACCAGTTTGCTCTCCCTGATGATCTCTCTCTGGAAGCATATCATTGAGTATATGCTATGGGCAATATCGAAGCCAAGGTCTTCCTCATTTCAAGAAAGGCTCTGCCTAGGGGTGCCAAAATCCAGAGGGACAAAAAAATCCAGTTTGAATGGATTAATGGGTAACCTCTATATTGTTCCTTCAGTCCTCTTCAAGGTACAAGTGCCCCTATTGGATCAGGAGACCGATGAATTCACATTGTGCCACCTGGGAGTAGAGGATAACTTTCATGACGTCTATCAGGTCATATTTGGCTGTGAGCTCCTGAAACTGTATCTCCTCTGGAAACAGCTCCCATTACCAGATGCACCGGACCCATGCAGCATGCCAAATAATCCATCCTCAGTTTTGGATTCTGAGACTAGTGCAAACACCACTCCTTCCATTCATGAGCCTGGGCCTGATCCAGTGCCAGGGCCAGAAGTTCCCGCCGCATCCTGCCAACCACTTGCTGATTCACTGCCTGCCTACTCCATTTTGGAAGAAGTGAGTCCACCAGTCAACCCTAGACTTGTTCCTGAGATTGATTTGAAGGAGGAATCATTAACTTCCCCACATCTAATCACTGCCAGAGACGACTCTTCACATGTGCCAGAGTGTACTGCAAGCCTTGGTGACCCTACCGATTCACAACTTGTGGTGCCATCTCGGTCCCATCATCCAAAGCCAAGGAAAAAATTCTGGAGAAGGTTCTGCCGAGACTGTGGCCAGAAGGGTCACATGTCTGCGTGTTATGGAGGATGTGCCAATTACAATATTCCTGCCATTGGTATGGCCCTTACAAAGTCCTATTTATTAGGCCTCCAGGCTAAAGGCCCTATAACCGTAGCACCCCTCCAAAGCCATTATTCTACAAGACATGTCAGAGCCTTTGATGACTCTGGCACACAAATCTCCCTGATATGGGAAGACAGAATTCCCCAGGGGGCTAACATCATTAGACGTCAACTCATTACCACATCAAGTTGATCCTTTCAACCATCAAACTGAGAGTCAAAAGATCTCACCATTCAAAGGTATGTACCCTTGAGTTACAAGCTACATTCCAGGAGGTTACAACCTACTCCAGGGACAAGATTTTAAGTCCCCTTCTCATCTCCAAAAAACCAAGGGTCCTAACTCCAAAATCAACTCCTCCAAAGCAAGGAGCCATCAAAGACCTACTTCCTCACGGAAGTACGGCCACCAACAGTTTCCTCCTTCACCTTGGAAGGAAAGTGACTATTCACAGTTCCACTGCAAAACCTGCAACGTAATAGCGTACTCCAATAATTGGTCTGGGTGCCCTAGCAAGCAAAGAGCAGTAGGCACTGTCCCTTCTCCAAAAGGCTCAGCCTTCCACATGAGACAGGAACACCTGTCTCCCATTAAAATGGGCACACTGGGAGGTTTTGACACCTCCAGGACCTGCCCCAGGTATGCTTTATCTCAATTCTCTGCCAGTGCCACTTGGGATCACTGAGCAGTGCCAAGCTCCATCCAGCCCAGACATAGAGCCACCACAATCGTTAAACTCTGCGCCTGGCCCCAAGCTAGTGCCAGCGCCCAAACTTAACCTTATCAAGGATCCTCCTAAAGGAGATCCTCCAACCTGCATGGAGCTTAACACACCCTATTGCCCATCTCCAGTCCATGATTCTTCTTCGCTATCACCTTCATCAGCCGACGATGAACTTCTGGCAAACTTCACCGCAACACCTTCACTGGGCGACCAGGAACTGCCCAGCCAGGAGTCAGATTCGAGTCTTACCCTTCAGATGGGTGTTGCTGGAGTAAGGGCCTTCCCTGCAGTAGACTCTACCTTTGCGACGGTTGTTGTAGCAACCGAAGTAGGGTGTTCGCCTGTAGTCCGTAGGTCTACCACTACTTCTGTTCCTGACAGCATTTCTGGCCTTTCCCCAGAGTTGGTGGCTCCATCACCTCCTAGAACTGACATAGTCAGGCCCTGGAGAAACAAGAAGAAAAGCTCTAGGTACAATGCCACATTCAATTGCAGAGAGATCCTGGCACCTGCCCAAAGAAGGTAGCCAGCCTGATCTCTGACAGTATACAAACATTTCAACCCCTAGCAAACTTGTACTACTAACCCTCACTGAACTGTTGTAATCGCCCCAGTCACCTTTCATGCTGGTACTCTCCTAATCAATCATCACCCTCAGGTTACTCAACCTCACTTATTGTGTACCACGTTCGGAAACTATTGCGTCCTGTTTGATTGATTTTTTAGAGTAAGTTAGGCTATTTAATTCAATACCAGGCATTTGGGTCGT
>NC_061097.1:5658756-5663756 GCF_015104395.2 Macrobrachium nipponense | reverse complement strand
TTCTTCTTTTTTTCGTAAAGACTTACTATTTTTCTCCTCCTTCCCTCTCTTTCTTCCCTCCACCTTACCCATCATTTTCTCGGTGTTTCCGTGTCTATGTGGTCTAGGGCTCTCACTCTCTCTCTCTCCTGGCTACTTGGTTCTCTGGGCCCCACAATCAAACCCGAGAGAGAGAGAGAGAGAGAGAGAGAGAGAGAGAGAGAGAGGAGAGAGAGAGAAGATTACATCATAACACATGTTATCAATCAATTCAACGAAAGCTTACCATGTATATCAATAATTTGGTATAATACCACCTGAACGCTTCCATAATAATAATAATAATAATAATAATAATAATAATAATAATAATAATAATAATAATAATAAATAAAAATAATAAGAAAAATCAATAATAATAAAATCACTAAATAAAAAAAATCGTTTAACAGACAATCTACAAGATCAAACCTATACAAATCAATCATTTCAAGTGTAGCAATCAGTTCAGTTTGCCTGTCTGCCTGATGCATGATCGATGACTGCAAAGTTATTAGGAGCATAAAAACAATTTTTTTTTAAACATGTAGATGAAGAACGAAGTGTTGATTTTAAACAAGGGATTCTAGTACAGATTTGACGTTCAGGAAACGTCAAATATCCGTCGCCGGGATATGGTGATCATCGCTCCTGATAAATCGAAAAATCTCATAAACCATTTTTGTTTTCGTTCTAAATACAATTTAATGCTATGTTTAACCTGAAATTTAACTCTCGGATGCATAATGAACACTGCGCCAGAAAAGAGAATTATGAAGCAGTACAAAATCCATCTAGAGATACACCAGACTTCAACTACATACGCGTCTTTGGGAATTCTCCTCATTTCCATGGTATTTTAACGACAGGTCCACCCAGTCCTCATCCTGTCTTCATCATGCCTTCTCTCTCTCTCTCTCTCTCTCTCTCTCTCTCTCTCTCTCTCTCTCTGTAATCAAGGGTTTCTTCAAAGTCCTCGGAATGTCTTCGCATCTGAAACGAATGAAATGCGAAACTCGCAGCTTCCTTCCGGAGCTCATTTTGGATCTTGGAGACCTCTGGAATTGGGATCCCCAGATGCCTCAAGCAGGTGGCATATTCCAGCATTAGGCTTTTCTCAAGTCTCTTGAATGGTACAGTATAAAACAAAATGGAATCAATTATGTACATTTTGCAATCTTACTTGGTATCATTGTCTGGCCTAGCCGTCGGAGGACTTGTTGCTAGGGAATTGGAGGAACTTGTTTCCTGTTTTCATTTATATACTGGACCGAAAGCTGAATCCGTTCCAAAGGACTTCCCCCCTTTTAAGGACTTTGTAGGAAACGAGGGAGTTGTTAGTAGCTTTGTGAAAACTGGTGGACGGTGGCTGTCTTGTAACACCGTCATTGGAGCCGGACTTTTCGCTACTTCCCTCGGATTATTTGCATGGAGGAAGTACAAACATCATCGAGAGACCCGACAAGAACGGGAAGGATCGCAAACTCTGCGTAAAGAGATGGAACGCAACGTCGAAGAATCAAGCTGCCACGACGAGGAAGTGACCACCAGAAATGAATCTCCAAATTCAGCAGTGATAGAAAAAGATCTCCAGATACAAAACTTGTTGTCTAAGGATGAGGAAATGCAGGAGGAGATCGAAGATTTGAAAAGAAAATTAGCGGTGGCCCTTCGTAACGAAGCAGATAAAGACAGACTTTTAAAGAAAAACAAAGATGAAACCACAAGATTAAGAAACCACTTTGACGCACAGATGAAGGACCGAGATAATCAGGTAGCAGATTTGTTAGCGGCAGCACAGGAAATGAGGGAGCAGAAAGAACACTTGGAAGGAAAATTAGCCGAGATAAAGAATCAGTATGCCGAACAGATTGAACACAGGGATCACCAGATCCAGAGTTTGTTAGCCGAAGCAGAGAAAAGGAAGAACGAGAATAATCTTTTGGAGGAAAGAGTAAGAGAGGCCATCAGGAATAACGACTTGGAAAGGAGGTTGAAAGATGAAAACTCAGCCTTAAGAAATTATTGTGATATACAAAGGAAAGAAAACGAGGTTTTGGAAGAGAAATTAAGAAAGGCTGAAGATGACCTAGATTACATGGAAAAGGCGTTGCAAGAAGAGGAAGCTGCTAGAAGAAGTATGGAAATTCAGTTGCGACAGGACATCTGGGAAGGAGATCAGCAACTGGATATGTGGATACAAAAATATGAAGAATTTGCCGAGGAATTCCAAAGTCTTGGGGAAAGATTGGAAGAAGCTACCAAGGAAAGGCAGGAAATGGAACGCTCACTAAAATCGGCTCAAAACTACATCTTGAAACTCAATGCTTTTGTGAAGGAGAAAGTTGAAATACTTCTCAAGGCAAGAGCTGACTGTCAGGAAGCATTGCAGGTAAAGGACAAAGAGTTGGAGAGGCTTCGGCAGAATGCAAATGATCTTCGAGAGAAACTGCTGGAGAAGGAGACGGAATTGGAACATTTGATGATCCGAGGAAAGCAGCTGGAAAAGGAGGACGAAAGTGATAGCAAAACATTGTCAGGTGAATTAAACAACAGTTGCATTCCGGAGGAGGAAAGAGATACAGAACAGGCTTGGGAGAAAAGTACTAAAGAGGAAGTAGAAGAGCAGCTGGAAAAGGAGGAGGAAAGTGATGGTGAAACATGGTCAAGTGATAGTGAAACATGGTCAAGTGATAGTGAAACATGGTCAAGTGATAGTGAAACATGGTCATCAAGTGAAGTGGATACAGAACTGGCTCAGGAGAGAAGAGCTAAAAAGGAAGCAGAAGTTATGATAAAGATGTTGATCAAGAAGCTGGAAGACCTAAGGGCTGCAAAACTATCAACTTTTGAAGACAAGCATCACATCGAAGGACACATCAGGAAGCTGAGGACGATGGCGGGAGATGAGAGGCGAAAGGAGATGGAGCAAGTCTGGATATGCTGTTTGCCCAACATGGAGGGCAACGTTCAGCCGAAAGAGGAGGAGCAAGATGAACCACTGGTTCACAAGGCAGGTCGCCCGAGGCTTCCTCCTGATTCTCTACCATTTATGGACTCTGCAATACAACCGACATTGAAGTTCAAGGACAAAGTGCAGGTGCCTGCCAGGAAATTCGAGAGTCTCAATAAACAACAGAAGGCGATTCTTAAAAGGGAGATTGAACATTTCATGGGACCTAATGATCCTTACGAGCTTCTGAAATGCCCTCCAAATGCTACCAAAGAAGAAGCTTGGTTAGCATACCAATCTTTCATGAAGGATTGGATTGGTAAATATGGAAGCTTCAACTTCCATTCCGAGAGGGGTTACCAGGACGTAACAAATGTCCTACTTATGATGACCACTTACTACTTATATTTGGTTTCTTCAGTTGAAGATATGGAGGTAATGCAAGTTCTGTTGGGTGACCAGTCCATGACAGTACCTCAAGCGTGGGGTGCCATGAAGAATGTAAAAAGTCAGATTAGAGAAATTCTTGAGATTGGAGAGGAAGCTTTCCTTAACAAACAGACACAAATGATGAATTTAATTGTGAATGAACAGATCAACCAGCTTCTCATGTTAAAGAATAACCCAACAGTGGGAAAATCGCTGGCTCAATGGATGTGGGAAGCCAAAGGTCGCAAAACACAAGAAGAAGAACATGATATAGAAGATCCAAGGTTAACTGCCTGGTACGAGAACCTCAAGGAGAAGGAAAGATTGAAGAATGATCAAATACAGGAAAATGATCCAGAAGAACCAAATGAGGAAACCAGCATATAAAGATCAAACTGACCTGGGAGACTGAAAGCTCAGATGATGGCGCTTGATGAATGAATGAAGTTCCTACTTGTGGCCTGTACTTCATGGTGCAGGTGACACTAGTGAGGCACGGGCACGCGGCAGTATGGGTGCTCAGTGATTAGCTGCTGATCTAGCAGGCTAGACCAAAGTGTGGCAACAGAGTGCATGCCGCAAAGGGTTCCCCCACCCTTTGAGGCCCCCCTCCCCCCACCTAATTCCCCTGCACTCTACTGCCTCACTTTGATCAGGCCTGTTAGATTAGTAGCTGATCACAGAGCACCCTCACCACCACATGCCTGTGGATCACTGGTGCCACCTGGACCGCCTGATGGCTGCCAACCTTGCAGGCTACACTGAGGTTTTGCAGCTTAGCAAATACTGCAGAATAGGTGGGTCCTTCTGCAGCATTGTCTATGCTACAGCACCTAAGTTTGGCCTGCTAGGATAACAGCCAATCATGAAGCACCATAATAATCAGGTGCTGCCCATGTATCAAGGGCCCCACTGTACCAATTGGTGGCTACCAACCTTGAAGGGCCAAACCAAGGTACGACAGTATAGGCAATGCTGCAAAAGGGGTGGGCCCTCTGCATCATTGGCTATACTGCAACACCTCAGTTTGGCGTACAAGGGTAACAGCCAATCATAAAGCTCCATCATAATCCAGTGCACATGCATGAAGGGTTCCACCTGTACTAATTGGTGGCTGCCAGTCTAGCAGGCTAAACCAAGGTGTTGCAGCAGAGCCAATGCTGCAAAGGGTCCCAACGCTTCTGCAGCCTGCGCTCCACTGCCTTATGAATGGAAGGCTTCTTCCAGTCCACTGGTGACCCATACTTCACGGTGCAGGTGACACTAGTGAGGCACAAACTTGCAGCAGTATGGGTGCTCAGTAATCAGGTGCTGACCTATCAGGCTAGACTATTGTGTGGCAGCAGATTGCATGCCACAAAGGGTTCTCCCACCCTTTGAAGCCCCCTCCCCCCATTCCACCTGCTGCCTCGATTTGGCCTTTCCTGCTAGGTCAGTACCTGATCAATGAGCTCCTATACTGCTGCAAGCTTGTGCCTCACTGATGTCACCAGCACCATGATGTAAGTGCAGGTCACCACTGGACTGGAAGCAGCCTTCTATCCATAAGGCACTGGAGTACAGGCTGCAGAAGCATTGGGACCCTCTGCGGCATTTGGCT
>NC_061097.1:5646256-5653756 GCF_015104395.2 Macrobrachium nipponense | reverse complement strand
AAACAGTAATGTTAAGGACTCGGTAGTGAGTAGTTTTGCCAATGACACAAGAATAAGTAGAGAAATTACTTGTGATGAAGATAGGAACGAGCTACAAAGAGACCTTAACAAAGTATATGATTGGGCAGAGGTCAATAGGATGGTATTGAACTCTGATAAATTTGAATCAATAAATCATGGAGACAGAGAAGGAAAGCTATATGCATATAGGGGACCTAACAATGAGACAATCACAAATAAGGAAGCAGTTAAAGATCTTGGTGTGATGATGAAAAGGAACATGTTATGCAATGATCAAATAGCAATTCTATTGGCAAGATGTAAAGCAAAAATAGGAATGTTGTTACGACACTTCAAAACAAGAAAAGCTGAACACATGATTATGCTTTATAAAACATATGTTTGTAGTCCACTTGCATATTGCAATACGATATGGTACCCACACTATCAAAAAGATATTGCACAAATAGAGAGTGTACAAAGGTCCTTTACAGCTAGAATAGAAGAAGTTAAAGACCTTGACTACTGGGAAAGACTACAATCCTTAAACTTATATAGTCTAGAAAGGAGAAGAGAACGCTACATGATAATTCAGGCATGGAAACAGATTGAAGGAATAGCCGAAAACATCATGGAGCTAAAAATATCAGAAAGAGCAAGCAGAGGTAGATTTAGGTGCTCAAAACTATACCAGGAAAAATAAGGAAAGCACACAGGACATTAATCCAATATGCACCAGCATCGATAATGCAGCGTCTATTCAATGTGTTGCCAGCTCATCTGAGGAATATATCAGGAGTGAGCGTAGATGTGTTTAAGAATAAGCTCGACAAATATCTAAGCTGCATCCCAGACCATCCAAGATTGAAAGAAGCAAAATATACCGGATGATGTACTAGCAACTCTCTGGTAGACATTAGAGGTGCCTCACACTGAGGGACCTGGGCCAACCCGAACAAGATGTAAGGTCTGTAAGGTCTGTAAGGGTTGGTTGAATGAAAACCTTGTCGATCACATCTGAATCCCATGCTCCTTTTGAGATGTTCATTACCTGCCTCTCTTTTATTAAGGCCGATTCCATCATTTGACTCTTGTACCGACAGTTGCTGTTATAAATTATGTGTGACAAATTCTAATTTATTCTATGATTTTCCTGTAAATCCGATGTAAGATTGGTCACAGTCCTGGCATGGGATTTCATAAACCCCTGTTTCCTTGGGGAATGTCTTTTGTTGGACGTTAATCAGTAAATCCAAAAGGGTTATTTTCCGAGGGTCTGAGTAACTGTTTTAATCCTGTCCAGGTGAGGAATTTTTATTTTATTGTTGCGTGTCTCTTTGCTCTTGTTTTGAGGGGATTGGTAGAAAATTATGATTGGTTTGTGAATTGCTTTCTCAATTATATGGTCAGGATACTTAAAAGACGAAAGTTGCTTACAAATTAGTTCAAATTCTTTTTCCAGGAAATCTGGGGAACAAATTCGTAAGGCTCTTAAGAACAGGTTGCTGGCTACACCTATCTTGATAGCAATGTTGTGATAGCTAAAGTAGTGAATGTATGAAAGTGAGAACATTGTTTTCAGTATATGGTAAATTTGTATTCTGTCGTGTCTCTGATTATTAAAACATCAAGAAAAGAAATTGTGTTGTCTGTTTCCCATTCAATTTTAAATTTGATGCAGGGGACTAATGCATTTAATTTTGAGAGGAATTCATTAAAATTGTCCCACCTATTATCCCAAAATGTTAGAATATCATCTACATAATTTATCCAGAGCATGTTTTTGGGTTTTATTGTATTTATTACTGTAGTTTCTAAGTATTCCATGTACAGATTGCCTAAAATAGGACTTAAAGGACTTCCCATACTACATCAGAATTTTTCTTATAGAATGATTCTTTAAATGAAAATATGTTATTAGATGCACATAATTAAAACTAACTTTATTATTTTGTCAAGCGCCAATGGGAAATAATCTGAATATGGGGATCATTTTTCCCTTAAAAACTGGAGAACGTCCTATACTGGTACTTTTGTGAATAGGGAGTCTACATCAAGGCTTAAAAGTTTTATGTTGTGAATTGGTATATGTGCTTCTCTGAATTTGTGACAAAAATCTTCCGAATGTTTAATGTGACTGGGAGAAAAACTGCCTAAAAAAGGGGAAAGGAGGCAAGCTAACCATTTAGAAATTTTATAATTAAAAGCTCCGGCACATGAAACGATGGGTCTGAATGGAAGATTATCTTTGTGAGTTTTGGGAAGGCCAATAAAGTAGGGGAGTTTAGGAATAATTACTTTAAATTTCTCTAATAGTTCAATACTCTCTTTGTCTTGGCCAATTAATCTTACTTTCCGAAAAAAATTCTGTGGGGACGTTTTGGAGGGGATTTTTCGTCAGTTTATCAGAAGTGTTTGTGTCGCTAAGGAATTGGTTGATTTTGTCGAGGTAGAAGTCTTTGTCCATTATTACGATTTTGCCGTCTTTGTCTGATCTACTTATTATAACATCTAACTTTTTTTAGCGAGCGAATGGCTATCATAAATCTAGGGGGAACAGGATATTTCTTTTTTAGGTCAGCTAAAGCATTCAGAAACACACCTTTTAAACATATCTCTTCACGGGTGTGGTTTCTGTTAGATATGAATTTATCAAAAGCCACTATAAAGTCAAGATTGTTTTTGCGGTCTGGCACAAGGGCAAAGAATAAACCTAGATTTAAAACTAAATGTTGATTTACAGTAAGGGGGGCGTTGGATAAGTTGAAAACTTTGTCTTGTTGCTCAAAATTATTCCATGCACTATTGTTTATTAAGTTATTTAACTTGCGTAAACTTCTGTTGGAATGAGTCACACTATTATAGGCAGCAATGTCGGTATAAAATGAAATCAGATACCTGTATATGTGGTCCGTAGTGAGTAGGCAAAGATTAGACTGAGTTCCATATATCACTCTGCGTAGTACGAAGATGTCGTTTTTCGTGTTGGTGATTCTTTCCTCCAGGAAAATCTTATGTGAAAGAGGGAAGGGCCATTATGGAATTTAACAGCCTCTCCACGATTCTTCACTTACTTCCAGAAGATAAGACAGTTTTTTGCAAGTTACAGAAAGAACTGAGTAGACTACACCGGCTGAAAAATCAAAAACACTTCTTGGTAGAATGCCTCAAGGAGCAAGTGCTACCAAAAATGAATGGATTTGGGAGATGGACTCTGCAAGCGGACCCCTTCCCTCTTTCACATAAGATTTTCCTGGAGGAAAGAATCTTCGTACTACGCAGAGTGATATGTGGAACTCAGTCTAATCTTCGCCTCCTCACTATGGACCACATATACAGGTATCTGATTTCATTCTGTTCCGACATTGCTGCCTATAATAGCGTAATTCATTCTAACAGACTTTTACGCAAGTTAAATAACTTAATAAACAATAGCGCATGGAATAATCTCGAGCAACAAGACAACAAAGTTTTAAACTTTTCCAACGCCCCCCTTACTGTAAATCAACATTTAGTTTTAAATCTAGGCTTATCCTTTGCCCTTATGCCAGACCGCAAAAACAACCTAGAATTCATAGTGGCTTTTGATAAATTCATATCTGACAAAAACTACAGCCGTGAAGAGATATGTTTAAAAGGAGTGTTACTAAACGCTTTAACTGACCTACATAAAAAAATATTTTGTTCCCCGCAGATTCATGACAGCCTTCCACTCGCTAAAAAAGTTAGATGTTATAATAAGTAGATCCGACATAGACAGCAAAATCGTAATAATGGACAAAGACTTCTACCTCGACAAAATCACCAGCTCCTTAGCGACACAAACACTTACAAAAAACTGACGAAAAATCCCCTCCAAAACGTTCCCACAGAATTTTTTCGGAAAGTAAGATTAATTGGCCAAGACAAAAAGAGTATTGAACTATTAGAGAAATTTAAAGTAATTAATCCTAAATTACCCTACTTTTATGGCCTTCCCAAAACTCACAAAGATAATCTTCCATTCAAACCCATCGTTTCATGTGCCGGAGCTTTCAATTACAAAATTTCTAAATGGTTAGCTTGCCTCCTTTCCCCTTTTTTAGGCAGTTTTTCTCCCAGTCACATTAAACATTCGGAAGATTTTTGTCACAAATTCAGAGAAGCACATATACCAATTCACAACATAAAACTTTTAAGCCTTGATGTAGACTCCCTATTCACAAAAGTACCAGTATAGGACGTTCTCCAGTTTTTAAGGGAAAAATGATCCCCATATTCAGATTATTTCCCATTGGCGCTTGACAAAATAATAAAGTTAGTTTTAACTATGTGCATCTAATAACGTATTTTCATTCGGGGAATCATTCTAGAAGCAAAAAATCGGGTGTAGTATGGGTAGTCCTTTAAGTCATATTTTAGCCAATCTGTACATGGAATACTTAGAAACTACAGCAATAAATATATTAAAACCCAAAAAACATGCTGTGGATGATATATGTGGATGATATCCTAACATTTTGGGATAATAGGTGGGACAATTTTAATGAATTCCTCTCAAAATTAAACGCATTAATGCCCAGCATCAAATTTAAAGTTGAATGGGAAACAGACAACAAAATTCCTTTTCTTGATGTTTTAATAATCAGAGACACGACAGAATACAAATTTACCATATACAGAAAACCAACGTTCTCACTTTCATACATTCACTACTTTAGCTATCACGACATTACTATCAAGATAGGTGTAGCCAGCAACCTGTTCTTAAGAGCCTTACGAATTTGTTCCCCAGAATTCCTGGAAAAAGAATTTGAACTAATTTGCAAGCAACTTTCCTCTTTAAAGTATCCTGACCATATAATTGAGAAAGCAATTCACAAAGCAAGCATAATTTTCTACAGGCCCCCAAAAGACAAGACCAGAGATAAACCCAACAATAAAATAAAAATTCCTCACCTGGACATGATTAAGAGAGAAACCCACACCTTCGGGAAATCTAACCATTTTGCATTTACTTACCAAACACCTTAGCCAAATCCGTGAATAACGTCCAACAAAAGACATCTCCCAAGGACACCGGGGTTTACGAAATCCCATGCCAGGACTGTGACCAATCTTACATCGGATTTACAGGTAAATCACTTCCCCAGAGATTAATACAACACAAACGGTCAGTTAGGTATGGACAACAGAACTCGGCTATTTTCAACCATATAAATGAACATAACCATAGAATAAACTGGAATTTGTCACGTGTAATTTATAGCAGCAACTGCCGGTACAAGAGTCATATGATGGAATCGGCCTTAATAAAAGAGAGGCAGGTAATGAACATCTCAAAGGGAGCATGGATTTCAGACACGATCAACAAGGTTTTCATTCAACCAACACTTAAGAAGATTAAAGGAAGATTATCAGCGGGGGTGACCTAAATTGGCTTGCCTGTGGATGGACCTCTTGGTATAAATACCACCTTTTCTGTAAACTTTTCTCATTCATCTAACTGAAGAGGGAGACAGCAGTCTCTTAAATATAGTACTTTACTCTCTATATATTGGTGTTTTTATGGGCTCCTTTTATTAGATGGAATTATGTTGTAAAGAACATTTATACCAGTCATATATATATATATATATATATATATATATATATATATATATATATATATATATATATATATATATATATATATATATATATATATAGCTTGATGATAAATAATAGTGCCAAGACTAGGAAAAACATTATTTAATATTACGAGCTTTCGAGGTTTAAAACCTCATCTTCAGGCTGAAAAAATGACGAGGATGAGAAATCTCTAAAAAATTACATTAAAACGAATTGTTTGATTAAAAGCTTCAGTAAAAACAAAATGAAACGAACATCACATACAAACTAAAAATTAAAAATTACGAAAAAACTCAAACAAAACGCAAAATATACAAAAGCAGAAATACAAATAAAAATAATATGAAAGGTAAACAAACTACCACACTCAAAAATAAAGTGTCTAATGACCCACTTTGTGTACCTACTATGAAACTATATGATAGCTAGTTCAATACTGGACGAGTTGTTGTTCAATTCCGGTTCCATTTTCTTAATAAACAGCTACTCTGAAATTAAAAGGTCCAGTCTATTTGAGCAAAAAGACAGTACTCTAAAATCTAGGTGAGGGAAAGGATGGTCCTGGCAGAAAAAGGTGGTTTAGAAAGAGGAAACCTAGTTCTAACGGAAAGACCTCTGTGTTCCAAAATTCTGTGTCTAAGCCAGCAGGAACTGGATCCCATGTATCGCAGACCACACTGCGAACAGGTAAACAAGTAAACAACACTCAAATTAAGGTCCACAGGAAGAGCAGGCTTCTCCCTCAAAAGTGATCTTACAGTAAAAGGGTTAGTAAAAACAAATCTGAAACTAACTTGAGGAAAACTATACTTAAGTATTTCTTGTAACTTTTTTATACCAAGTAGCTACTATGACCAAGGAATGGCAATTTAATATACTTTACATCTTTACTAGCAGTACTGTACACCGGTCTGGGACAAAATTTCCCATGTAGAAAATTTTTCAGAACTTTGTAAAAAACAAAGTTGTTTAAACTTAATTCAATACGTACTATGATAAATAGAGCTTACAATGTCTGTTGTGATTTTAATTTATTTCATCAAGACATGGTCTTCCTCCAGAACTATTTTTCCGAAAATTCTTATCCCGTATTGGGTTTTTACAAAGTTCTGAAAAATTTTCTACATGAGAAATTTTGTCCCAGACCGGTGTACAGTACTGCTAGTAAAGATGTAAAGTATATTAAATTGCCTTTCCTTGGTCATAGTAGCTACTTGGTACGAAAAAAGTTACAAGAAATACTTAAGTATAGTTTTCCTCAAGTTAGTTTCAGATTTGTTTTTACTATCCCTTTTAATCAGACAATTCATTTTAATGAAATATTTTAGTGATTTCATATCCTTGTCATTTTTTCAGCCTGAAGATGAAGTTTTAAACATCGAAAGCTCGTAATATTGAAGAATGTTCTTCCTAGTCTTGGCACTACTATTTATCATCAAGCTAAGATTTCCAAGTAGCCGCCCAATTACTGAGACTATTTTGAGACGTTATGGCTGCTCAACGCTACAGTTGTTTAGACGGACCGAGAAGGTAAGGAATATATATATATATTATATATATATTATATATATATATATATATATATATATATATATACATCCATATATATATATATATATATATATATTATATATATATATATAACTATATATATATATATATATATATATATATATATATATATATATATATATATAGCTTGATGATAAATAATAGTGCCAAGACTAGCAAAAACATTATTTAATATTACGAGCTTTCGAGGTTTAAAACCTCATCTTCAGGCTGAAAAAATGACGAGGATGAGAAATCTCTAAAAAATTACATTAAAATGAATTGTTTGATTAAAAGCTTCAGTAAAAACATAAAATGAAACGAACATCACATACAAAC
>NC_061097.1:5618550-5628550 GCF_015104395.2 Macrobrachium nipponense | reverse complement strand
AATTCCTATACCCCTTGACTGACCTTGTCTATGCTGATTTCCCTAAATTATCCCACGGTTGTACTATGTGGTAGTAAAAATAGCTGCTTCTTCTACCTTAATTTTAATTTAAAATACTGGCGTGGCTAGGCGGGATGAAAAAAACATAAAAGCTTCCCCTGTTAAGAAGGCATTCACTCCCTTTCGGGCTGAAGGCCTTGGCTAATAAGTCTCTTGCCTTGACTAGACAGTCCACTGCTATAACTGAGGTTTGGAGCAGCTATACAGATAACTAAAATGGCCTAATTAACTTACTTACTACGACCCAAATGCCTGGTATTGAATTAAATAGCCTAACTTACTCTAAAAAATCAATCAAACAGGACGCAATAGTTTCCGAATGTGGTACACAATAAGTGAGGTTGAGTAACCTGAGCGTGATGATTGATTAGGAGAGTACCAGCATGAAAGGTGGCTTAGGCGATTATGACAGTTCAGTGAGGGTTAGTAGTACCAATTTGCTAGGGATTAAAATGTTTGTCTACTGTCAGAGATCAGGCTGGCTACCCTCTCTGGGCAGGTGCCAGGATCTCTCTGCAATTGAATGTGGCACTGTACCTAGAGCTTTTCTTCTTGCTTCTCCAGGGCCCGGCTATGTCAGTTCTAGGAGGTGATGGAGGCACCAACTCTTGGGAAAGGCCAGAAATGCTGTCAGGAACAGAAGTAGTGGTAGCCCTACAGACTACAGGCGAACACCCTACTTCGGTTGCCACAACAACCGTCGCAAAGGTAGAGTCTACTGCAGGGGAGGCCCTTACTCCAGCAACACCCATCTGAAGGGTAAGACTCGAGTCTGACTCCTGGCTGGGCAGTTCCTGGTCGTCCGGTGAAGGTGTTGCGGTGAAGTTTGCCAGAGATTCATCGTCGGCTGATGAAGGTGATAGCAAAGAAGAATCATGGACTGGAGATGGACAATAGGGTGTGTTAAGCTCCATGCAGGTTGGAGGATCTCCTGTAGGAGGATCCTTGATAAGGTTAAGTTTAGGCGCTGGCACTAGCTCGGGGCCAGGCGTAGAGGTTAAGGATTGTGGTGGCTCTATGTCTGGGCTGGACGGAGCTTGGCACTGCTCAGTGATCCCAAGTGGCACTGGCAGAGAATTGAGGTAAAGCATACCTGGGGCAGGTCCTGGAGGTGTCAAACCTCCCAGTGTGCCTATTTTGATGGGAGACAGGTGCTTCTGTCTCATGTAGAAGGCTGAGCCTTTTGGAGAAGGGACAGTGTCCACTGCTCTTTGCTTGCTAGGGCACCCAGACCAATTATTGGAGTGCCCTATTATGTTGCAGGTTTTGCAGTGGAACTGTGAATGGTCACTTTTCTTCCAAGGTGAAGGAGGATACTGTTGGTGGCCGTACTTCTGTGAGGATGTAGGTCTTTGATGGCTCCTTGCTTTGGAGGCGTTGAATATGGGGTTAGGACCCCTGGTTTTTTGGAGATGAGAAGGGGACTTAAAATCTTGTCCCTGGAGAAGGTTGTAACCTTCTGGAATGTAGCTTGCAACTGCAAGGGTGCATAACATTGAATGGTGAAGTCTTGTGACTCTCAGTTTGATGGTTGAAAGGATCAACTTGATGTGGTTGATATCTTCAATGGTAATGAGTTGACATCTATCGATGTTAGCAACTTGGGGAATTTTGTCTTCCCATATCAGGGAGATTTGTGTGCCAAAGTCATCAAAGGCTCTGACATGTCTTGTAGAATAATGGCTTTGCAGGGGTGCTACGGTTATAGGGCCCTTAGCCGGGAGGCCTAATAAAGAGGACTTTGTAAGGGCCATACCAATGGCAGGAATATTGTAATTGGCACATCCTCCATAACACGCAGACATGTGACCCTTCTGGCCACAGTCTCAGCAGAACCTTCTCCAGAACTTTTTCCTTGGCTTTGGATGATGGGACTTGCAGTACGCTCTGGCACATGTGAAGAGTCATCTCTGGCAGTGATTAGATGTGGGGAAGTTAATGATTCCTCCTTCAAATCAATCTCAGGAACAAGTCTATGGTTGACTGGTGGACTCACTTCTTCCAAAATGGAGTAGGCCGGCGTTGAAGCGGCAAGCGGTTGGCAGGATGCGGCGAGAACTTCTGGCCCTGGCACTGGATCAGGCCCAGGCTCATGAATGGAAGGAGCGGTGTCTGCACTAGTGTCGTAATCCAAAACTGAGGATGGATTATTTGGCATGCTGCATGGGTCCGGTGCATCTGGTAATGGGAGCTGTTTCCAGAGTAGATACAGTTTCAGGAGCTCACAGCCCAATATGACCTGATAGAGGTCATGAAAGTTATCCTCTACTCCCAGGTGACACAATGTGAATTCATCGGTCTCCTGATCCAATAGGGGCACTTGTACCTTGAGGAGGACTGAAGGAACAGTATAGAGGTTACCCATTAATCCATTCAAACTGGATTTTTTCGTCCCTCTTGATTTTGGCACCCCTAGGCAGAGCCTTTCTTGAAATGAGGAAGACTTTGGCTTCGATATCGCCCATAGCATATACCCAATGATATGCTTCCAGAGAGAGATCATCAGGGAGAGCAAAATGGTAACCCTGGAGGAGGGCACCCTGGAAACTCTCTTCCCAAGGACTGACTCGGGCACTGTTTGAAATCAGCAGCATGCCCATGCACGCAACAAGTGACGCAGAATCTCTGCAACTACCTCTTACCGGTAGTCCAGCTTTTGGTCAGGAGGTCGGAAACAGGGGCTAGACATTTCTTTTAGGCTGTACAGTAGAGGCTCAGTTAGATATGAAGAAGGCCAGGAATGGCACTGGATGGGAGTGCCTCTTTGGTAAGGTAGCACTCACCTAGAAATTGGTTCTGTAACTGAGGTGATGAACAATGTCTGAAAAAACTGGGTGTTCTGTGGCACTTGGAGAGTGTCCCGTAAGTTGGTGGCACTTCTTCAATGGCACATTCTTTATAAGGTGGTACTGTAGCTGAGTGTGATGTGTAGAGGTCACAGTGATGGGCGATCCTGAAGGAGCAATAGTCCATTTGGGTGGATACGCAATGAATAGAGTGGTCCTGAAGTCTTGAATATCCTTATGCGTGGAGGCACTGATAAATGGGCGATTCGGAATGGTGGATACGTAGGTAAATGAACGATCCTAAATGTTGGATATGCAATGTATGGGCAACCTGTATGTCCTATACAGGTGCAGTGGCACTTATGAAGGTCTTCACCTTGCTGACACTAGTAGAGTGCTGGTGTGTCCCGTGGGACGATACTAAAGGGCAGTATACTCAAATATACTGAAGGAAAATGGCACACTGCTCGAGGCAGAGTGTAACAGTGTAGGAGAGAAAGTAAAGTGACACCATAAAATGAACTGGTGGAGGCTAGTCCCTGGACTAGTAGCAGCTTCCTAATATGGAGTAACAGGTAGCGAGGGCACACTCTATGTGCAGTTCTGGTGCTTGCTGTATATGCAAGTCTTTAGTGATAAAAAATGAAAAAAGACCACTCGTGCACGACAGGTAACTGTTAACTAAAAGGGCTCACTCCTTGGCTGAAGCACTTGGTAAAAGGAAAAGAAAAGTTGGACACTGGCGCATATATGAAATGCTCTTGGCTTTTGGAATAATGGGTTCTCTCTCTCTCTATCTCTCTCTCTCTCTCTCTCTCTCTCTCTCTCTCTCTGAGAGCGTAAACAATGGTATAATATTATGATGAACTCCTTGCGTGTTTATTTAAATGATTTTAATTTAATATTTCTTTACATTAAGTTTCGTGAAAGAATTGCTGTTGAGTAATATTTTTTTTAGTTCAATATAATGCACTAGAGATGAACGATTACTTACGTTAGAATATTAGTGATTTACAATGACACATTTACGTTAAGCAATTCTTTTGATGTAATTTAATGTGACTTACAAAGTTACAACGTAGTTCCCTATATGACAAGTTAGAAATGATAAGAATTTAAAATGTTTGTTAGTAAAGCCTTTATTAATGAGGTTATGTTAAGGATGAAACGAAGTGAAATGAAACTTTAGCTCAGCGAGCGGCTGAACGATGCTAAGTGGAATATGAGACAGCAAGGTGAGCCTTGCATGCAGGCGAACAGCTGATGTTGGAAAAAAGATCACTGAAATCTTTACACTGAAATTTGAAGTGAGGGACGGTGGTGCTGGAAGGCTGACAAGGGAAGAGTTCGAAAAAGACTTTGAATACGAATTCTCCTAACACTTCACGGAAAAAGGAATTGTACTCTTCCTTTGCTGTAACTATTGGTAGAAAACCCTTCTGGCTACCTGTTTATTACTAAGCATGCAACGAAGCCCTTGCAAAGCACTTCCTAATACTACTAGCACTTTCTTGCATCTAACTAACACGTGGGAAATTTGTTTCACTCAGTGGGAAGATTGAAAGAATATACGCTGTAAAATTACGAGGGTAATTCCTTCCACTGAATGTTCTCTGGTGATAAAGTAAATTGTATGAAACGGACTGTTAAGCACATATTTCTTCCATGCACATAACGTGTTTGCAAACTTGTGTCAGAAAATCCAAAGGATTAATAAATTGCTTTGTAGGTAATTTAGATAAGTTCAATTAAACTAATGAGGACTTTGAATAAATTAAACCAAGGCCCTAATATTCCCAAGGAAGTTCAGTTAGGTCCTGGAACTCAATTAAGCTTCGACCCGGTTAAAGTAAAGCTAAGGTAAACTAATCACAAATAGTAATGGTAAGTATACAGACAGACTTAGTTTTGGCTAAATGTTCTATTGCGCCCATGTAGTTATGTAAACCTATGCAAAATTGTTCAATCTAAGTCTATGCATAATTAATTCTCATAAACTCCATTATTACAACAGCCTAACTATGTAAAAGGAGCTATAAATTCAGCAAAGGTAAGGAAAACTGCATTACATCTTAAACAAGCACGTTAAATGTTAGTAGACGAAACCACTTCTTATCGAATGTCTGTTGACTCGAATTGGCCACCCGATCATGGTGACCTAGCCTATATGGGGATTGTAAACGACCTACAATAATTCGTCCCTAAATTGAAAACTATATATATATATATATATATATATATATATATATATATATATATATAGATATATATATATATATATATATATATATATATATATATATATATATATATATATATATATATATTATGTGTGTGTGTGTGTGTGTGTGTGTGTGTGTGTGTGTGTGGGTTCGGGATATGAAGGAAAAAACAGGAGAGAGATAGGTTCACGTGCATGCAATGGAGGTCATGCAAAAATAATAATTGATGAAACGTTTAACACAGGAGTATTCTTCTTAGCTAAACAGGTTGCCTTTGACTGTAATTATTACGTTAACTATGCTAGTGTACAACCGGACGGCAGGTTAGACTGTTATTGACAGTACATAGTGACACTCGTCTTTGTGTGGCGGCCGACGGGAATGTGCGGGGCACTGGGCACTCGTGTCTCGACCCAGTCAGTCTGTACTGTATGGGACCAGTCAGTCTGTACTGTATGTTGCGGCCTGTTTCAAATGCCCCCTTTCAGATGGCATCATTATGCAAGAAGCTGATTGGTTATTCTGGCTCCTAAGACACAAGGGGCAATCAAGAAGGGATACAGAGATGCGTGCACTCTTTTGAACTGCCTAAGCCACGACAACTTGTAACGTCTTTGGCGGTTGCCTTGCTTTGTTACACATGCACACAGTATCACTTATAACGGTTTCACAGGACTTCAGACTATCACGGAAAAGGCATATTCAAACTGTATTGAATCAGCTCATCACTCCCTCCCCAGTTCTTGTGTCCCGCAAGACATACACTGATCTTATGATTTGCGAATTGTTGTTCTTCTTTGAGTGCCACACCGCCTTTGAGTGCCGTACCGTCCAGTTTTTGCAAAATTTAAAACTATTAGGGTAGGGCCATTTGGCGTGTTACAAACACAAGTTACAACAAATGAATCTCACGCCTCATAATGTGTCATACAGAAAAAAAATTAGGTCCTTATTCAATGATATCAATAAGAAAATGGATAGTCACAGCTTCAGTTAAAAAAAAAAAAAAAAATTAAATTCATAAATAAAAATTCACATAACATGACTCAAAAATGAAACGTTACTCATAAGAAATTTAGTAAAAGCATAAGAAAACTTACTGAATTCCTTCTGCAACGCAATAAAAACAAGAAAATAAAAAATCTAAATTCAAAGATTACACACACAAAAGTACCTTATTTTAAAATAATCTCACATTCCCATATCATCGATGGAAGATCATAACTTTCTGACAAAGTATAAATAGCATAGACAACGATACGAAATTTTAGACGCAGCATAATTGACATCAATAAAAATGAACAAAAATGAAATGCATTGCAATAGCATGTTTAATATGACTTGGAATGCGATAAAAACAATAATGCAATAAAAAAAAACAATAAAATCATGAATACATCGACTCACTCATTATATGATTGGAACTGTAACAAAATGTTTAGAAAATTAGATATCAATTTTTCAGCAATAACTGACATGAAACAAAAGTGCATAAGCGTGTTTTTATGATATTCTCTGTTCACTTTGTGACGGACACATTTACTCATGACTCGCGCTGGTACGGTACGCAAGGCACCTACACGTACTTACAAATTATGTGGATGGTTTGCTTTATTGAAGAGGGAGGAAGGGCGGCACAACAAGTTACTCTTTTTTTCTTTCTTTTATGAAGAATTTATCTCGTGCATGTTCAGAAAACTGTTACTTGTCAGTCAACTCCCTTACACACTAGCAAACCCACAGACACTCAACACATACACACTCCCATGGCACTTGTTCAACACGTTCACCCACAGGTGTAACTGAAACATTTAACTGTATGCGTCGCAGTTCCTCTCTCTCTCTCTCTCAGCTACTCTTATTACTTTTTTTGATATAATCAATCCTCACAATGTCAAACTATTACAGTTGCTCGATTCTACGATCTTGTTGAGAAATTAACATTCTCAAGGGCATATCTATATCAGGGATAAAATACAAATTGCTCTCACTTCATCATCAAATTTAAAAATGACTTTTCTTTCCCAACGAAAATCTGGCTACTCTTTCAACAAATACATCAGTCTCGTTACTTTACTCAAACAAAACTCTTTAATAAATTTACGTTAATAATTCTGTCTTTGAATCTTAATTACAATTCTTCGATGGGGACAAATGGAATGTATTGTCGCTCGTGATACTTTCAACTATAATCAGAACACGGCCTATGAGAACCATCCTTTTTTTTTTTTCTTTTATTATTTTTTTTATATTTTCTTTCTAATGTTTCTTTCTACAAATTCCCTATCTGCATTTCCCTAACACAACATGCTATTGATTACGCTACTAAAGGCTGCACAACTCGTTCATTGTGTAGTCGAACTAATACTAATATTACTATCAGTGACAACTTTTAGCGATCACGACGGCTTCTAGGCGGGGCGGGGTTTCCCACCTCCAGAGGTAAAAGGGTATCCTCTCATTACATCCCCATAGTATCCCAAGACACTATCCCGTAACTGTCCCTCTCTCTTTGCCATACGGTTGAGATGTTCCCGTTTTCTATGCAATTTGCTCACAGGTAGGCAGCTCTATTAGTGCCAGCAGCGGTGCCTGCGATCGATACTGATACTATTAGTTTGCTTGTATCTTCTTCACATCGAGCCTGGATTCTCTTACTGGTTTGCTGGCTGTCATCTGACATCTATCAGCTATTCCTTATTCTAACATCGCTTGATCCTATCCATACCTTAGGCAGGTATCGGGACTTTCCTTCACGGGTCGAGGTTGGTAAGGGAACTTCTGCACTATTCACCTTATTAATCCACCATCTCTCTACTCTTCAATAGGTCGCGATCAGAAAGTAGGAGTGGACTTCCCCCTTCCCAACCACGGGAAGGGGTCTCTGGTGATAGGCTCTGGTCGACCTCTCAATCCCAGCATTCTTGACTCGTGGGTGGACAGGTTGTCTTTTACTACCCTACTTCTCAGGGCTGTGGACTGGTATCCCTTCCCTCACAACGAGACAGCAAGGCGTCCCTTGTTCCCGGGCATTGCATCATAACAGTCCCACACGGTACTGATGGTAACCAGGGGTACTACATTCCCAGCATTACCTCCATGCCATCTCTTGCTACTGCCAACTTCCGTCCTTCCTGGTGAGGTTGGACTGCTCGCCATCTCTCCGTTCAAAACACGTTCGTTACTCCTCTACTTGGTCTGCTGCACGAGTCGGTTACTCGAGGGGTCACGAAGGGTCACGAAGGGTGTTCAGGTGCCACCACCGTCGTTTGAATTTGCGCTGCAACAGTCGATTTTGAATTCTCCCACACTAGTCTCTGTCTCAAACGGATTTTTCTAATATTTTGCTAATACTTCCGATCTGATTCGAATTATTCTATCGCCCTGTTCGTCCATCGAGTTCGGTTGCGAAACTGTCTAATAGTGGTAATTTATCAACGACTTCTACGATCGCACTCTGCCTGTCTAGTTAGCACTGCGTTTTTTTTCTAAATCGTAGGGTGTGTGATTGTACACTATCTTTCTGGTTAGCACTGTGCATTTCGAATCATACGGTGTGATTTGTACACAGGCTTTTCTGGTTAGCACTGTGCATTTCGAAATCATAATTGGTGTGCTTGTACACTGTCTTTCTGGTTAGCACTACGCATTTCGAAATCGTAGGGAAACTTGATTTATTATTCCAGTTCTTAGCACGGTTCGCCACTTTTCTGCCGATTGCTTTAGCCATAACTGTTTTTATCCAGTCTGTTCGTTTCACCATTTCCCTCGTCATCACAGTTCATTGAACTTTCTGTCGTTTCCATGTTTATTTCACTTCATATCACTGTTTGTTGCCAAAAATGATTTAGCACTAACGTTTGTTTAACACCACAAAACCTCAAAAGACCTCACAAGACCTTATAAGACCCCACAGGACCTCATAGCACCCACAAGACTCGCAAGACCCCACAGGACCTTACCAGGACTTCAGGAACCCCACCAGGACCTTACAGAACCGAACTCCAACATCTGACACTAAAAATTATATGATCTAATCTCGGTCATTTGTGGGGGGTTCGGGATATGAAGGAAAAAAAAAACAGGAGAGAGATAGGCTCACGTGCATGCAATGGAAGTCATGCAAAAATAATAATCGATGAAACGTTTAACACAGGTGTATTCTTCTTAGCTACACAGGTGGCCTTTAACTGTAATTATTACGTTAACTATGCTAGTGCACAACTGACGGCAGGTTAGACTGTTATGACACTACATGGTGGACACTTTTCTTTATGTGGCGGCCGACGGGAATGCGTGGGGCACTGGGCACTCGTGTCTCGACCCAGTCAGTCTGTACCGTATGGGACCCGCTAACGAACTGATCTGATAGATGGTGCGGCCTGTTTCAAATGCCTCCTTTCAGATGGCATCGTTATGCAAGAAGCTGATTGTTTATTCTGACTCCTAAGACACAAGGGCCAATCAAGAAGGGATATAGAGATGCGTGCACTCTTTTGAACTGCCTAAGCCACGCCAACTTGTAACGTCTTTGGTCGTTGCCTTGCTTTGTTTTTACACATACACACAGTATCACTTATAACGGTTTCACGGACTTCAGACTATATCACGGAAAAGGCATATTTAAACTGTATTGAATCAGCTCATATATATATATAGATATATATATATATATAATATTATATAATATATATATATATATATATATATATATATATATATATAATGTGTGTGTGTGTGTGTGTACGCGTGTGTGTGTGTGTGGGTTTGTGTCCAGGTCTGTGTATGTATATATATGAGCGAGTGTTACTTCTGGCTTTACGAAAGTGTTGTATCCTTATGCAGAACTTTAGACCCATTCTTAAGTACAATCAATCAGCAATGAGTAGGAAAACCCTGCTCACTCCTTATACTTTAAATCTTAAATGGTGA
>NC_061097.1:5601717-5618050 GCF_015104395.2 Macrobrachium nipponense | reverse complement strand
TCACCATTTAAGATTTAACGTATAAGGAGTGAGCAGGGTTTTCATACTCATTGCTGATTGATTGTACTTAAGAATGGGTCTAAAGTTCTGCATAAGGATACAACACTTCGTAAAGCCAGAAGTAACACTCGCTCATATATATACATACACAAACCTGGACACAGACCTACACACACACACACGCGCGCACACATACACACACACACACACACACACACACACACACACACACACACACACACATATATAGATTATATATATATATATATTATAATCTACTATTATAATATATATATAATATATATATATATATGACCTGATTCAATCACAGTTTAAATATGCCTTTTCCGTGATAGTCTGAAGTCCCGTGAAACCGTTATAAGTGATACTGTGTGTATGTGTAACAAAGCAAGGCAACGACCAAAGACGTTACAAGTTGGCGTGGCTTAGGCAGTTCAAAAGAGTGCACGCATCTCTATATCCCCGTTCTGATTGGCCCTTGTGTCTTAGGAGTCAGAATAAACAATCAGCTTCTTGCATAACGATGCCATCTGAAAGGGGGCATTTGAAACAGGCCGCAACATAGGTCAGATCAGTTCGTTAGCGGGTCCCATACAGTACAGACTGACTGGGTCGAGACACGAGTGCCCAGTGCCCCACGCATTCCCGTCGGCCGCCACATAAAGAAAAGTGTCACCATGTAGTGTCAATAACAGTCTAACCTGCCGTCTGGTTGTGCACTAGCATAGTTAACGTAATAATTACAGTTAAAGGCCACCTGTGTAGCTAAGAAGAATACACCTGTGTTAAACGTTTCATCGATTATTATTTTTGCATGACTTCCATTGCATGCACGTGAGCCTATCTCTCTCCTGTTTTTTTTTTTCCTTCATATCCCGAACCCACAAATGACCGAGATTAGGTCATATAATTTTAGTGTCAGATGTGGAGTTCGGTTCTGTAAGGTCCTGTGGGGTTCCTGAGTCCTGTAAGGTCCTGTGGGGTCTTGCGAGTCTTGTGGGGTGCTATGAGGTCCTGTGAGGTCTTATAAGGTCTTGTGAGGTCTTTTGAGGTTTTGTGGTGTTAAACAAACGTTAGTGCTAAATCATTTTTGGCAACAAGCAGTGATATGAAGTGAAATAAACATGGAAACGACAGAAAGTTCAATGAACTGTGATGACGAGGGAAATGGTGAAGCGAACAGACTGGATAAAAACAGTTATGGCTAAAGCAATCGGCAGAAAAGTGGCGAACCGTGCTAAGAACTGGAATAATAAATCAAGTTTCCCTACGATTCCGAAATGCGTAGTGCTAACCAGAAAGACAGTGTACAAGCACACCAATTATGATTTCGAAATGCGTAGTGCTAACCAGAAAGCCAGTGTACAATCACACCGTATGATTTCTAAATGCACAGTGCTAACCAGAAAGATAGTGTACAATCACACACCCTACGATTTAGAAAAAAAACGCAGTGCTAACTAGACAGGCAGAGTGCGATCGTAGAAGTCGTTGATAAATTACCACTATTAGACAGTTTCGCAACCGAATTCGATGACGAACAGGCGATAGAATAATTCGAATCAGCGGAAGTATTAGCAAAATATTACAAAAATCCGTTTGAGACAGAGACTAGTGTGGGAGAATTCAAAATCGACGGTTGCAGCGCCAAATTCAAACGACGGTGGTGGCACCTGAACACCCTTCGTGACCCTTCGTGACCCCCCGAGTAACCGACTCGTGTAGCAGACCAAGTAAAGGAGTAACGAACGTGTTTTGAAAGGAGAGATGGCGAGCAGTCCAACCTCACCAGGAAGGACGGAAGTTGGCAGTAGCAAGAGATGGCATGGAGGTAATGCTGGGAATGTAGTACCCCTGGTTACCACCAGTGCCGTGTGGGACTGTTATGATGCAGTGCCCGGGAACAAGGGACGCCTTGTTGTCTCGTTGTGAGGGAAGGGATACCAGACCACAGCCCTGAGAAGTAGGGTAGTAAAAGACAACCTGTCCACCCACGAGTCAAGAATGCTGGGATTGAGAGGTCGACCAGAGCCTATCACCTGAGACCCCGTGGGAAGGGGGAAGTCCACTCCTACTTCTGATCACGACCTATTGAACACTAGAGAGATGGTATTAAAAAGGTGAATAGTGCAGAACTTCCCTTACCAACCTCGACCCGTGAAGGAAGTACCGATACCTGCCTAAGGTATGGATAGGATCAAACGATGTTAGAATAAGGAATAGCTGATAGATGTCAGATGACAGCCAGCAAACCAGTAAGAGAATCCAGGCTCGATGTGAAGAAGATACAAGCAAACTAATAGCATCAGTATCGATCGCCGGCACCGCTGCTGGCACTAATAGAGCTGCAGACCTGTGAGCAAATTGCATAGAAAACAGGAACATCTCAACCGTATGGCAAAGAGAGAGGGACAGTTACGGGATAGTGTCTTGGGATACTATGGGGATGTAATGAGAAGATACCCTTCACACCTCGGGAGGTGGGAAACCCCGCCCCGCCTAGAAGCCGTCGTGATTGCTAAAAGTTGTCACTGATAGTAATATTAGTATTAGTTCGACTACACAATGAACGAGTTGTGTAGCCTTTAGTAGCGTAATCAATAGCATGTTGTGTTAGGGAAATGCAGATAGGGAATTTGTAGAAAGAAACATTAGAAAGAAAATATGAAAAAAATTAATAAAAGAAAAAAAAAAAAAAGGATGGTTCTCATAGGCCGTGTTCTGATTATAGTTGAAAGTATCAAGAGCGACAATACATTCCATTTGTCCCCATCGAAGAATTGTAATTAAGATTCAAAGACAGAATTATTAACGTAAATTTATTAAAGAGTTTGTTTGAGTAAAGTAACGAGACTGATGTATTTGTTGAAAGAGTAGCCAGATTTTCGTTGGGAAAGAGAAGTAATTTTCAAATTGGATGATGAAGTGAGAGCAAATTGTATTTTATCCCTGATATAGATATGCCCTTGAGAATGTTAATTTCTCAACAAGATCGTAGAATCGAGCAACTCTAATAGTTTGACATTGTGGGGATTGATTATAAAAATAAAAGTAATAAGAGTAGCCGAGAGAGAGAGAGAGGAACTGCGACGCATACAGTTAAATGTTTCAGTTACACCTGCGGGTGAACGTGTTGAACAAGTGCAATGGGAGTGTGTATGTGTTGAGTGTCTGTGGGTTTGCTAGTGTGTAAGGGAGTTGACTGACAAGTAACAGTTTTCTGAACATGCACGAGATAAATTCTTCATAAAAGAAAGAAAAAAGAGTAACTTGTTGTGCCGCCCTTCTTCCCTCTTCGATAAGGCAAACCATCCACATAATTTGTAAGTACGTGTAGGTGCCTTGCGTAACATACCAGCGCGAGTCATGAGTAAATGTGTCCGTCACAAAGTGAACAGAGAATATCATAAAAGATGCTTATGCACTTTTGTTTCATGTCGGTTATTGCTGAAAAATTTATATCTAATTTTCTAAACATTTTGTTACAGTTCCAAGCATATAATGAGTGAGTCGATGTATTCATGATTGTATTGTTTTTTTATTGCATTATTGTTTTTATTGCATTCCAAGTCATATTAAACATGTTATTGCAATGCATCTCATTTTTGTTCATTTTTATTGATGTCAATTATGCTGTGTCCAAAATTTTGTATCGTTCTCTATGCTGTTTATACTTTGTCAGAAAGTTATGATCTTCCATCGATGATATGGGAATGTGAGATTATTTTTTAAAAACAGGTATTTTTGTGTGTAATCTTTGAATTTAGATTTTTTATTTTCTTATTTTTATTATGTTGCAGAAGGAATTCAGTAAGTTTTCTTATGCTTTTATAAAATTTCTTATGAGTAACGTTTCATTTTTGAGTCATGTTATGTGAATTTTTATTTATGAATTTAACTTTTTTTTTCAGCTGGAGCTGTGACTATCCATTTTCTTATTGATATCATTGAATGTGAACCTAAATTTGTTTTTCTGTATGACACATTATGAGGCGTGAGAATCATTTGTTGTAACTTGTGTTTGTAACACGCCAAATGGCCCTACCCTAATAGTTTTAAATTTTGCACAAACTGGACGGTACGGCACTCAAAGGCGGTGTGGCACTAAAAGAAGAACCACAATGCGCAAATCATAAGATCAATGTATGTCTTGCGGGACATAGGAAACTGGGGAGGGAGTGATGAGCTGATTCAATATAGTTTGAATATGCCTTTTCCGTGATAGTCTGAAGTCCCGTGAAACCGTTATAAGTGTGTATGTGTAACAAAGCAAGGCAACCGCCAAAGACGTTACAAGTTGGCGTGGCTTAGGCAGTTCAAAAGAGTGCACGCGTCTCTATATCCTTCTTGATTGGCCCTTGTGTCTTAGGAGCCAGAATAACCAATCAGCTTTTTGCATAACGATGCCATCTGAAAGGGGGCATTTGAAACAGGCCGCAAACATCGGTCAGATCAGTTCGTTAGCGGGTCCCATACAGTACAGACTGACTGGGTCGAGACACGAGTGCCCAGTGCCCCGCACATTCCCTTCGGCCGCCACACAAAGACGAGTGTCACCATGTAGTGTCAATAACAGTCTAACCTGCCGTCCGATTGTGCGCTAGCATAGTTAACATAATAATTACAGTCAAAGGCCAACTGTGTAGCTAAGAAGAAATACACCTGTGTTAAACGTTTCATCGATTATTATTTTTGCATGACCTCCATTGCATGCACGTGAACATATCTCTCTCCTGCTTTTTCCTTCATATCTCGAACCCACAAATGACCGAGATCAGGTCACACACACACACACACACACACACACACACACACACACACACACACACACACACATATATATATATATATATATATATATATATATATATATATATATATAGATATATATATATATATATATATATATATATATATATATATATATATATATATATATATATATATATATATATATATATATATATATATATATATATATATATATATATATATATAGTATATCTATATATATATATATATATATATATATATACTATATATATATATATATATATATATATATATATATTATATATATATATATATATATATATATCTATATATATATATATACTATATATATATATATATATATATATATATATATATATATATATATATATATATATATATATATATATATATATATATAGTATATATATATATATATATATATATATATATATATATATATATATATATATATATATATATATATGTGTGTGTGTGTTGTGTGTGTGTGTGTGTGTGTGTTGACCTGATCTTGGTCATTTGTGGGTTTCCAGATATGAAGGAAAAAACAGGAGAGAGAGAGGTTCATGTGCATATATATAGTATATATATATATATATATATATATATATATATATATATATGTATATATATGATATATATATATATATAGTATATATATATATATATATATATATATATATATATATATATACTATATATATATATATATATATTTATTCAATAAGCGGCGGTTTCTCTAAACCCAATAGTACAATGAAGGCAAGGGAAGAACAGGAACAGGTCAAGAAACTCATATTTATTAGGTTCCAATGTTTCGAAGCCAACCGGCAGGCCTCATTTTCAAGCTACAAAGTAACAACATCTAATTAGTATAATAAAAATTAAGTTACAATATCAAAATGCACAACAAAAGATACAATAAAACAATCACAGTTAAGAATACAAATAAGTACCAACCATTGAGTGTGAAGACATTGGAAGGACTAACCAAAAATCGTAAACAGTTCACGAGAGGTAAAGAGGTGTAGACGTTGGCATGGCGTTCAGTGAGGGGACTAGATTTTTAATAGACAATGATTCATTAATTGTTAAAATATTATGATTGGAAGCTCTGCCCAAAACCTTAAAGTTCTTGTATCAAATAGAAATACCTACATTAATCAGTATGATCCCTTATGTTGGAAAATTCGGGATTTGAAAGCTTAGTGCCAGTTATATAGCTGACAACTCTATGACTGTCGATTCGGACCTTAAGTACCTATGTGTCGGTCCAATATAGGTTCCCTCAATTACACCGGGGACAAATAAATTTGTAAAAAAACACATGAGGTCATCAATGGATTCAAACGGTAATTTAGGAACGTGAGGGGTAGGATGACGTGGAACGAAAATATTATATAAAGATTTGGAGACATGCTTAAAGAACAACTGGGTATAAATCCTTTAAGCACTAAGGACGTAGCATAAGGGAAATTAGGCAGCTAGCTAGACCCTTCCTAGGCCTAGTCTTAAGACCTATTCTACCTTGACTGTGTTACTGATCGTATGTCTGTTTCTAGAACTACCTGCCAATGGGGTGGAAAACTCGACCCCAAGTGACTGCCCAGCGACCTATCTCTCCCCATTCCTCTCTGGTCGCTCACCACATACAGATGTGCATCCCTGCCATTCCTAGGCCTAACAAAGATGCTCTGCTGGCACGCGCCATCTTCTATGATTTACCAGGCCAGAGGGCCCCACTTGCATTCAGCTTTATCCAGCAACCAGTCTTGCATAGAAAACTTGAGTCGTGACCATTGCACATGTTATGCGGCAGCTTGGTATTGAATTGCCTTGTAAATAGTAACGTAACTTGTCACAGCATTTGTGCACCTTTCACGGGTTTTGTATTAGCTATTCAGTTGGAATTAAAATGTAAAATTTGTAAATAGAATTAACTTTAAATATAGATAACTGGTTTCCTAGTGACCTATCTATTGTCATGATTTTTACTCACTAAAGGTAAATCTATATTCATTTCAGCCAAAACGACTCCCGAATGTAAAAGTGGCTGACTTAGCCAGCATTTGTAAATTGCATTATCCATTAAAAAATCGTAAATGGTAAATTATTTTTTATAAGGCGTAAATAACTCTTAGCAAAGAAAGGATGCTGAATCAACTCAGCGAGATAAGGGTATCATTATTACTATTATTTCATTATTATAACATATGAGCATTACAGATCGTTAAGCAATTTAAAAAGTAATTAATTTAAGACATATAAGAAGTGTTTTAGCTCAGATATGAGTTTTGTAAAGGTGAGAGTATCAAAAGTTTCTAAGTTAGCGGTGCACCCATAAATGCCCGCAAATTTTCTGGGTTGTATTTGTAGACGACATTACCAAGTGTTATGTTGTAAATTTGTTTTGTACATATTTATTTTCTAACTTTATCAAGTCCCTGCTAAGAGCAACAAATCACTATACTCCATTTTCTTTAGTGAGCTCAGCAAAATTTTTGATAATGTATGTTAAACACTCTTATTAATTTTACTTGGTATTTAAAAAAATTATACATTGATTTTAAAAAACATATTAAACTGTCCTGTCAAATTAGTTAAGAAATTGACTTAAATGATTTAGGGAGTGATAAGAAACATTGACATGGCATATGCTTTTTTTTTTAGGGGGGGGGGGGGCGGGTGGTTTAGCAGAGCACAGGCGTTTTAAGCCCCGTTTAGACAGACAGCAATGCAGAGACATGACAACTTGTTTCGTCAACTTCTACTTGAGTAAAATTTTACATAGTCCTAGGGTTGTAGAACTTAATAACCCGTAAGATAATTGGTTTGAATGATTTACTTTCCTATTTGCACCTATCTTAACCCATATCCTATCTGAATCCCTATTTAAAACCAAAATTTGCTATTCCGTTCTCAGAAAGTGTCAGTAAGTAGAATAAATTTCATCATTGTACCCATTTATTTCCACGAACATAATTGGAGGTCACTGGTTTTGCTGACTAAATAGATAGGATTTGTTTTCAGTTTAGGGTGGGACGAATTAAGATGCATGTCCAAACTAGGCTAACTTTATTGTCGGTCAATTTACAATCCCCATATAGGCTAGGTCACCATGATCGGGTGGCCAATTCGAGTCAACAGACATTCGATACGAAGCGGTTGTCGTCTACTAACATTTAACGTGCTTATTAAGATGTAATGCAGTTTTCCTTACCTTAGCTAAATTTATAGCTCCTTTTGACATAGTTAGGCTGTTGTAATAATGGAGTTTATGAGAATTAATTGTGCATAGACTTAGATTGAACAATTTTGCATAGGTTTACATAACTATATGGGCATAATAGAACATTTAGCTAAAACTAGTCTGTCTGTATACTTACCATTACTATTTGTGATTAGTTTACCTTAGCTTTACTTTAACCGGGTCGAAGCTTAATTGAGTTCCAGGATCTAACTGAACTTCCCTGGGAATATTAATGGCCTTGGTTAATTTATTCAAAGTCCTCATTAGTTTAATTGAACTTACCTAAATTACCTACAAAGCAATTTATTAATCCTTTGGATTTTCTGACACAAGTTTGCAAACACGTTATGTGCATGGAAGAAATATGTGCTTAACAGTCCGTTTCATACAATTTACTTTATCACCAGAGAACATTCAGCGGAAGGAATTACCCTCGTAATTTTACAGTGTATATTCTTTCAATCTTCCCACTGAGTGAAACAAATTTCCCACGTGTTAGTTAGATGTAAGAAAGTGCTAGCAGTATTAGGAAGTGTTTTGCAAGGGCTTCGTTGCATGCTTAGTAATAAACAGCCAGCCAGAAGGGTTTTTCTACCAATAGTTACAGCAAAGGAAGTGTACAATCCTTTTTCCGTGAAGTGTTAGGAGAATTTGTATTCAAAGTCTTTTTCGAACTCTTCCCTTGTCAGCTTTCAGCACCACCGTTCCTCACTTCAAATTTCAGTGTAAAGATTTCAGTGCTCTTTTCTCCAACATCAGCTGTTCGCCTGCAAGCAAGGCTCACCTTGCCGCCTCATATTCCACTTAGCATCGTTCAGCCGCTCGCTGAGCTAATGTTTCATTTCACTTCGTTTCATCCTTAACATAACCTCATTAATAAAGGCTTTGCTAACAAACATTTTAAATTCTTATCATTTCTAACTTGTCATATAAGGAACTACGTTGTAACCGTGAGTAAGTCACTTTAAATTACATCAAAAGAATTGCTTAACGTAAATGCGTCATTGGTAAATCATAATATTCTAACGTAAGTAATCGTTCATCTCTAGTGCATTGTATTGAACTAAAAAAAAACTTACTCAACAGCAATTCTTTCACGAAACTTAATGTAAAGAAATATTAAATAAAAATCATTTAAATAAACACGCAAGGAGTTCATCATAAATATTATACCATTGTTTACGCTCTCAGAGAGAGAGAGAGAGAGAGAGAGAGAGAGAGAGAGAGAGAGAGAGAGAGAGAGATAGAGAGAGAGAGAACCCATTATTCCAAAAGCCAAGAGCATTTCATATATGCGCCCCAGTGTCCAACTTTTCTTTCCTTGTACCAAGTGCTTCAGCCAAGGAGGTGAGCCTTTTAGTTAACAGTTACCTGTCGTGCACGAGTGGTCTTTTTTCATTTTTTATCACTAAAGACTTGCATGATACAGCAAGCACCAGAACTGCACATAGAGTGTGCCCTCGCTACCTGTTACTCCATATTAGGAAGCTGCTACTAGTCCAGGGACTAGCCTCCACCAGTTCATTTTATGGTGTCACTTTACTTTCTCTACACTGTTACACTCTGCCTCGAGCAGTGTGCCATTTTACTTCAGTATATTTGAGGTATACTGCCCTTTAGTATCGTCCCACGGGACACACCAGCATCTACTAGTGTCAGCAAGGTGAAGACCTTCATAAGTGCCACTGCACCTGTATAGGACATACAGGTTGCCCATACATTGCATATCCAACATTTAGGATCGTCATTTACCTGCGTATCCACCATTCCGAATCGCCCATTTATCAGTGCCTTCCACGCATAAGTAATATTCAAGACTTCAGGACCACTCTATTCATTGCGTACCCACCCAAATGGACTATTGCTCCTTCAGGATCGCCCATCACTGTGACCTCTACATCACACTCAGCTACAGTACCACCTTATAAAGAATGTGCCATTGAAAAAAGAAGTGCCACCAACTTACGGGACACTCTCCAAGTGCCACAGAACACCCAGTTTTTTCAGACATTGTTCATCACCTCAGTTACAGAACCAATTTCTAGGTGGAGTGCTACCTTACCAAAGAGGCACTCCATCCAGTGCCATTCCTGGCCTTCTTCATATCTAACTGAGCCTCTACTGCACAGCCTAAAAAGAAATGTCTAGCCATGTTTCCGACCTCCTGACCAAAAGCTGGACTACCGGTAAGAGGTAGTTGCAGAGATTCTGCCCCGTCAACTTGGTTTGCGTTTGTGCATGGGGGCCTGCCTGCTGATTTCAAACAGTGCCCGAGTCAATCCTTGGGAAGAAAGAGTTTCCAGGGTGCCCTCCTCCAGGGTTACCATTTTGCTCTCCCCTGATGATCTCTCTCTGGAAGCATATCATTGGGTATATGCTATGGGCGATATCGAAGCCAAAGTCTTCCTCATTTCAAGAAAGGCTCTGCCTAGGGGTGCCAAAATCAAGAGGGACGAAAAAATCCAGTTTGAATGGATTATGGGTAACCTCTATACTGTTCCTTCAGTCCTCCTCAAGGTACAAGTGCCCCTATTGGATCAGGAGACCGATGAATTCACATTGTGTCACCTGGGAGTTAGAGGATAACTTTCATGACCTAATACAGGTCATATTGGGCTGTGAGCTCCTGAAACTGTATCTACTCTGGAAACAGCTCCCATTACCAGATGCACCGGACCCATGCAGCATGCCAAATAATCCATCCTCAGTTTTGGATTACGACACTAATGCAGACACAACTCCTTCCATTCATGAGCCTGGGGGGCCTGATCCAGTTGCCAGGGCCAGAAGTTCTCGCCGCATCCTGCCAACCGCTTGCCGCTTCAACGCCTGCCTACTCCATTTTGGAAGAAGTGATTGTCCACCAGTCAACCATAGACTTGTTTCCTGAGAATTTGATTTGAAGGAGGAATGCATTTAACTTCCCCACAATCTAATCACCACGTGCCCAGAGAATTGGACTCTTCACATGTGCCAGAGCGTACCTAGCAAGCCTTGGTGACCCTACCGATTCGCAACCTGTGGTGCCATCTCGGTCCCATCATCCAAAGCCAAGGAAAAAGTTCTGGAGAAGGTTCTGCTTAGACTGTGGCCAGAAGGGTCACATGTCTGCGTGTTAGGAGGATGTGCCAATTACAATATTCCTGCCATTGGTATGGCCCTTACCCCACAAAGTCCTCTTTATTAAGGCCCTCCCACGGCTAAGGGCCCTATAACCGTAGCACCCCTGCAAAGCCATTATTCTACAAGACATGTCAGAGCCTTTGATGACTTTGGCACACAATCTCCCTGATATGGGAAGACAAAATTCCCCAAGTTGCTAACATCGATAGACGTCAACTCATACCATTGAAGATATCAACCACATCAAGTTGATCCTTTCAACCATCAAACTGAGAGTCACAAGACTTCACCATTCAATGGTATGCACCCTTGCAGTTGCAAGCTACATTCCCAGAAGGTTACAACCTTCTCCAGGGAGGGGGAAAGATTTTAAGTCCCCTTCTCATCTCCAAAAAACCAGGGGTCCTAACCCCATATTCAACGCCTCCAAAGCAAGGAGCCATCAAAGACCTACATCCTCACAGAAGTACGGCCACCAACAGTATCCTCCTTCACCTTGGAAGAAAAGTGACCATTCACTTCCCACTGCAAACCTGCAACATAATAGGGCACTCCAATAATTGGTCTGGGTGCCCTAGCAAGCAAAGAGCAGTGGACACTGTCCCTTCTCCAAAAGGCCCAGCCTTCTACATGAGACAGAAGCACCTGTCTCCCATCAAAATAGGCACACTGGGAGGTTTGACACCTCCAGGACCTGCCCCAGGTATGCTTTACCTCAATTCTCTGCCAGTGCCACTTGGGATCACTGAGCAGTGCCAAGCTCCGTCCAGCCCAGACATAGAGCCACCACAATCCTTAACCTCTACGCCTGGCCCCGAGCTAGTGCCAGCGCCTAAACTTAACCTTATCAAGGATCCTCCTACAGGAGATCCTCCAACCTGCATGGAGCTTTTAACACACCCCTATTGTCCATCTCCAGTCCAATTGATTCTTTCTTTGCCTATCACCTTCATCAGCCGACGATGAATCTCTGGCAAACTTCACCGCAACACCTTCACCGGGCGACCAGGAACTGCCCAGCCAGGAGTCAGACTCGAGTTCTTACCCTCAGATGGGTGTTGCTGGAGTAAGGGCCTCCCCTGCAGTAGACTCTACCTTTGCGACGGTTGTTGTGGCAACCGAAGTAGGGTGTTCGCCTGTAGTCTGTAGGGCTACCACTACTTCTGTTCCTGACAGCATTTCTGGCCTTTCCCAAGAGTTGGTGCCTCCATCACCTCCTAGAACTGACATAGCCGGGCCCTGGAGAAGCAAGAAGAAAAGCTCTAGGTACAGTGCCACATTCAATTGCAGAGAGATCCTGGCACTGCCCAGAGAGGGTGGTAGCCAGCCTGATCTCTGACAGTAGACAAACATTTTAATCCCTAGCAAATTGGTACTACTAACCCTCACTGAACTGTCATAATCGCCTAAGCCACCTTTCATGCTGGTACTCTCCTAATCAATCATCACGCTCAGGTTACTCAACCTCACTTATTGTGTACCACATTCGGAAACTATTGCGTCCTGTTTGATTGATTTTTTAGAGTAAGTTAGGCTATTTAATTCAATACCAGGCATTTGGGTCGTAGTAAGTAAGTTAATTAGGGCCATTTTAGTTTATCTGTATAGCTGCTCCAAACCTCAGTTATAGCAGTGGACTGTCTAGTCAAGGCAAGAGACTTATTAGCCAAGGCCTTCAGCCCGAAAGGGATGTGAATGCCTTCTTAACAGGGGAAGCTTTTATGTTTTTTTCATCCCGCTAGCCACGCCAGTATTTTAAATAAAATTAAGGTAGAAGAGCAGCTATTTTTACTACCACATAGTACAAGACCATAGCACATGTTATGCCCTTTGTAAATAGTAACTTAGTTTGTAACAGCCTTTGTGTATCTTTCACGGGTTTTATATCTGCCATTCGATGGAATTAAGATATAAATTTTGTATATAAAATTAACATTAAATATAAATCACTGATTTCCTGTCATGATTTTACTCACTCGAGGTAAGTCTATAACGATCCTTTTTTTCATTTAATACTATGTTTGTGAGTCTTGTGAGGCTCCTAAGGCATGCCATATAAAATTAACGATATTCATTTCAGCCAAAAAGACTCCCAAACGCAAATATAAATACATACACACACACACACACACACACACACACACACACACACATATATATATATATATATATATATATATATATATATATATATATATATATATATATATATATATATATATATATATATATATATATATATATATATATATATATATATATATATATATATATATATATATATATATATATATATATATTATATATATATATATATATATATATATATATATATATATATATATATATATATATATATATATATATATATATATGTATATCAAACGCAAGGGAAGCCCCAGACGGGATACATAGCTGTAAGGGTTTAAATGGAGACATCTGTTTCATATGGGCGTTTATTCAAAGCAACGTTTCAGGGATCAGCCCCATTTTCAAGCTGAAAATTACAATAATAAAAAAAATGAAAATAATTACTCATCTAAAAAACACATAACTACAATACATAAAGCAAATTAAAAGAACACCAACTAAACTCAAGTACCATTTCCAGTAGAGGAAGGAAGTAGAGTGACTAAAAAACAAAAAAAAACAAAAACACGAAGGCATCTCTGTTCTTTACGCCAGGTACAGAGGGGTGGGGGCGATATTCTGTTGACCTTTTATTGCGCTTACTCAACTAGGCGTATAAGCGTCTCCGTTTCAGCAGTTTAATTAATTATAAAGTAGCTGTCAGAAATACATTTACTATCCCGACACATCGTATAACATGAAATTACATCTGTGGACGGTTATCTTTACGCTATTATCACCCAATCATTTCATTTTACAATAAAATGTTCGACCATAATTAAATTATCAAAGAAAGCTAAAATAACAATGCAGAGCCCTATTTCCTGACACTGATGACTGTTTGACCACAGCTTGATTAGCAGAGACGACTGAAAATCCACAAAACGAAACCGATACCTGTCATCGTAATAACACCGGTATAATGAGGACATGCTCTCTCCTCTCTCTCTCTCTCTCTCTCTCTCTCTCTCTCTCTCTCTCTCTCAGCTAAAATGAGTTTCGGTGACATCCATTTTTTATGAATCTCTGGACAAGGGATGTGTAATTGCATTCATATATTTTCAACTGACATTACCGCACGTCTCAATTTCTTGATAATCAAATTTCTATTATACTTTACATTGTAGATATTGATTAAATTCTACTATTTTACTCTTTATATATAGATATATATATATGTATGTATATATATATATATATATATATATATATATATATATATATATATATATATATATATATATATATATATAAGTTTGCGTGCGAATACACATCTAAATGTCTATTTCGCGTGTATGTGTGTGTGTGTGTATGTGAATGTATGTATATATATAAATATATATATACATATATATATATATATATATATATATATATATATATATATATATATATATATATAATATATATATATATATATATATATATATATATATGTGTGTGTGTGTGTGTGTGTGTGTGTATGTATATATATATATATATATATATATATATATATATATATAATATATATATAATATATATATATATATATATATATATATATATATAAGTTTGCGTGCGAATACACATATAAATGTCTGTTTCGCGTGTATGTGTGTGTGTGTGTATGTGAATGTGTGCGTGTGCGTCTCATCTAAGTGATAAAGAAATGAATGTACGGACACTTTAAATATGTTTGTTGTAGTGTCAATTGAATCCAGTCACTACTTATATTCGATACCTCTATAATGGAAATCTGCTCTAATAATCAAAGTTTTTCTGTTGCTTAAGCTTGGAACCAAACCATGCAGGAATACAAATAAAAACCAGTGTTTTCCTTTCTGTTAACGAGATTTTGTAATGGCATGCAGGTGACGGTGGCATTTCCATGCGATTTTTTGTGAAATTGCCTCCTTCAGTGATCGATTTCGCTAATCTAAACGCTGCTGATGAATTTTCTGCCCAGTGGTATAAAACGGCCGATATAAAGGATTTGTTATTAGGAGTTTACCCTTGTTCAGCAGTTGAAATGTGACAATAGTAGCAAAAGTTGCGTATTTATTTCATTAGCTAACCCCTGTAAGCATGAAACAGCTATTGTGGAGTAAACCTAGCTCCCACTCTTCTCCTCTCTCCCTCTCTTTCCTTTTCCACACACACTCACACACACACACACACACACACACACACACACACACACACACACACACACATATATATATATATATATATATATATATATATATATATATATATATATATATATATACATATATATATATATATATATATATATATATATATATATATATATATATATATATATATATATATATATATCATACATATATATATATATCTATATATATATATATATATATATATATATATATATATATATATATATATATATATATATACATCGAGCTACAAACGTCCTTATAATATCTTATTCGCTCTACCTCGGAATTAATATATTTTCATATATGCTTAACAAGAGGGGAATTTTTTTGTCGATAAGAGATTTGTGCGGCTCCCAGATGCGAACCATCGAAAACCAACAAATCAAGGACGACAGTGAGCTTTAACTCACACACGCAAGAGGCTACAAGTTTATGCCGCCTCTCAACTACAAATATCTGTCGCTCTCAGGTGTTCGATATTATTGGGAGTCGGTATCAACCCACCTCGACCTCGGTAACGGTGAAGTGCTTTTATCCGCAAGTAGCCATTATATGAATCATATAACATTACCGTGATTCATATACACACATCGAGCTACAAATGTCCTTTAATATCTAATTCACTCTATCTCGGAATTAATATATATCATGTTTAACCGAAGGGGAATTTTTTAGTCGATAAGAGATTTATCCTCCAAACCCCCGTAAGACTGAAAAAGCTATTGTGACGTAAACCTAGCTCAATCTCTCTCTCTCTCTCTCTCTCTCTCTCTCTCTCTCTCTAATTATCTGTATCAATATTTTTCTATACACACACACACACACACACACACACACACACACATATATA
>NC_061097.1:5585092-5601217 GCF_015104395.2 Macrobrachium nipponense | reverse complement strand
GGCGTTCACTTTGAAATATTTAAATAGTATCAACTATAAATCTTTTATATACCAAAGGTTTAAAATGTAACAGGCAATCCTTCAACCACTTTCCCTCATGAAAATCTAAAACCAAATTAGCAAAAATACATGAAACTGGGCTAACCATTGCTGCCACATCTTCTTGTAAACACAACTCACATTAAACATGAAGGTGCGTATCTTTACACGTTACTTCCAAAAGTCTCTTGAACCTATTTCTAAGAAGATATCTGAAAGAGTTCCTATCCTTTTACATTTCATTCACTGCTATGTCAATGGTTTCATTAAGAGGTATGTTCATAAATAATGAATAATATATTAAAACTGCATATAAAATAAATTTAAGATATATTCAAATGTTTTAGGTATTTAACTGATTCATAGGATTTTTTTAGAGAATAAATAGCGTCGGCTATATAGACTGACTTATCCATTGTGTAATTTTTATTTTCGTGTTTGTTTTTATTATAATGTTTGTTAGTCCTGTTCTCTTTTATGTCCTTTATTTCTCTAGTCTTGAGTTTTTTTCTCTAAGTTTTATTGGCTACTAGCAGCTATACCCATCCTTCAGACATGTTACTGAACGCACATTCACTTCAAAATGACCTGGCCGTACATCTTTCCTCAGCCATTGCTATTGCATCACTGACCGGCTCATCAGGCACCGCCACCCAACGGCAAGCGCATACATGTTAAGACAGGTTGCTCGGGAAAGGTTTTTATTGTGAGGCCCCCTCAAACGGTCTTTGATAGAAATCAGCCTATAGTTAAACTCAGATATTAATGATAATTGAGTTTGTAGTCATTTATATTAACTCATGGTATCATATTTGAATGGAGTAGGCCTGTTTTTAATCCTTTGGCTTCTAATTTCCAAAGGGGGATTGGTGTGCCTATACCACCCGCTGCTATCAAGGTTGGGGTATATAGACTACGACCCCCTTCTCCTTTAGTCGGTAAGTCGAAAGAGTGGAGGCCTCCTGCCCCTTAATATTGAGGAAATTCTTGAGCCCCCATTCCCAGGGGTGTTGGACCCCTTATTACTGAGGGTGCCTTATGGTCCCCATATTAAGGGAAGCCTGTTTGTACCTTCTGCATAGATGTCAACTCCGAAAGTGTTAACAAATAAGGGGTTATGAAAAAGAAGGTTTACGATGCACAGAAAAACGGCTCTGGAATTTTGGATTTTGATTAAAACCTTTGTTTGGGGGAGGGGGGCGATGTCGGAGGAGGGCTGGTTGGGGGTAATCTATGGTAAACATTTGGTAGCCCAAACTGTCAACTCTGAAAGTTGTAAAAATGAGAGGGCTTGAAAATGAGAGGTTATGACCCCCTTAGAAAAGCCTTTGAATTTTGTATTTTAACTAAAACCTTCTGTGGGAGAAGGGAAGTCTTTGGGAAAAATTTGGTAGCCCTAGCTGTCAACTTCAAAATTTATAAGAAATTAAGGGTTATCAAGAAGGGGGCCTATGACCCCCTTAGAAAATGCTATTGTATTTTGGATTTTGACTAAAACTTTCCTGGGCAGGAGGGGTCTATGGTGAGAATTTTGTAGCCCTAGCTGTCAACTCCAAAAGTTGTAGAAAATGAGAGGTTATGGAAAAGGGGTTCTCAAATTTCAGATTAGACTAAAGTCTTCCTGGAGGAAAGGGAGTCTATGGGAAAAAGTTGGTAATCCCAACTATCAAATCCAAAAGTTATAAAAAATGAAATTGTGAAAAAATGGGGGTTATGATCCCTTTAAAATGGCTCTCCAGTTTCGGATTTTGACTAAAAACTTCAGGGGGAGAGTGACATCTATAGTAAAAATTTAGTGCCCCTAGCTGTCAACTCCGAAATTTGTTAAAAATAAAAGGGTATAAATTTTTGCAGTCCTAACTTTCATAGTGTGGGCGTTCATAAGGAACATACAACCAGACAGATAGAAGTTGCCTTTTACAGATGTAGATTGTTATTCACTGAATTGTAATAGTTTTAAGTCTCTATGTTTTCTGTTGCTTGTGTGTCTGTATATTTTTTTTATGTTAACGTAGTTCATATTTTCTCGAGTGTGACATTTCTTTGATTTGTATGTTACTAGTATAAAATATTAATTTTGATGTTTTGCCTCCATTTTAGATTGAAGAGGGCATAGTGTGTTAAAGCCGAAACGTCCAGATGGAGGAACAAAAAATTTGACCACAGCGATTATTTTGTTGTTTCTGATGAGTATCAGATTTTATACGAATCAATCTCTAGCAACTATTCATAATATTTTTAGTGGGTTCCGAATTGAATGTCGTCTTTACGCTGTTTCTAAGTATTACCTTCTTACAATTTATTACCCTAGTTAGATAGATAAAAAAGGTTGTCGGAAGAAAATATTTTTGTTTTGCGCTTAATAGAATAAAAAATAAAAAACATATGAATTCGAAACGCAAGTCAACCAACAACCCTTAGTCTTGAAGCAAAGTGCAGTTACGCCGTCAGAAAATTTTTAGGAATACTGCCAATTAAACTTCCCTCATTACGAGATATTTATCGCTCGAATTCTTCTTTATCCCAGGGATTTGGATGTTTACGACGGCCATAAAAGTACTTTCAGCTCCAGAAAAAGTTAACCTTATTTTAGTCTCATAGTTCTTAGTACTCCCTTAGTATTGTGCCCCCACTCCCTCCACACCTCTGGATAAATCTCACTAATTTGGTGCACACATAAAGTCTTCTCTTGTACTTCTTAGATTGAAAAATACATATACCCTGTAATCCCTATATTACAGAATTTACAGGACTCTCGTTGCAAATGTCAGTTTAAAAAGAAAACTATAAAATAAAAGAACAAAAAAAGTTAATGGACATCCGCCTTTCAAAAGTTGATGTAGACTATAAAAATAACTTTTTACTTTAGCGTATCGGTGCTTAACTTGGGTGGGATACAAATTGAACACTTTATGAAAACATTTTTGTTTTTTTTTTCTCTTTGCTACGCATGATTTATTCTGCTTTGTAGACTAGAATTATGTCTTTTGTTTATATGGCATTTTAGCTGAACTTTTAAGATATTTTCTGGGAACGTATATAACATGAAAAGAGCAAACAGAAAATGCATAAAAAGAGAATTAATAGTGCAAACTTAAAATGAAATGAAACCTATTCTACGTTTTATAGTGTTTACAAGATTCGTTGTACATATTCATGAATTTGTATTTTTCCAAAAGAATGTTTTATATTCAGCACAAGAGAAAGGTGTGAAGTAGCTTTTAATATGGATTCCCCCTTTTCCAGAAACTTATCAAAATTGATGATAATACATTATCGAAAGAGTCTTCTCGATGTAATATTCAGAGCAGGACCTGAGCTGCTCAAGATCTCATCATAGTTACGTGAAGTGTTACTCTTGTGGAGTGTGCTCCATAAATATTGGTATAACATTATTCTTAGCAACAAACGCCATTATTTTCACCATGAATACATGTCAAACAAAACGAACAAAATTACATGAACCCTGACAAATGAATTAAATGTTATCGGGCAAAAGTGACATGGTTTACTGCAAACAAATGTATATATATATATATATATATATATATATATATATATATATATATATATATATATATATATATATATATATATATATAGATAGATAGATAGATAGATAGATATATATATATATATATATATATATATATATATATATATATATATACATATGATAATTATCACATCACCGTCTTCATATAATATTCGAGCTACAAAAATGTCCTTTCTTATCTAATTCGCTCTACCTCGGAATAGATATATTTTCATATATGTAAACCGTAGGGGAATTTTTTTAGTTGATAATAATTTCGTCCCCTCATGGGATCGAACCACCGTCCAGCGACAGGAACGAAATCAGGACGACATTGACCGATCCCATGAAGGGACGAAATATTATCAACTAAAAAAAAAACTCCCCTTCGGTTTACATATATGAAATATATCAATTCCGAGGTAGAGGGAATTAGATATTAAAGGACATTTAGTAGCTCGAATAATATATATATATATATATATATATATATATATATCTATATATATATATATATATATATATATATATTTTATATATATATATATATATATATATATATATATATATGTGTGTGTGTGTGTGTGTGTGGTGTGTGTGTGTGTGTGCATGTGTGTTTGCGTGTGTGTTTAGCGCACTATAACTGTTATTTGACAGAACTTAGGTTAGCAGGTATAAAAGGCAGTATGGAACCTCCTACTCCATTTTTTTCCCTTTCATATTTCTCTTCGATGTTACGAACCGAAGAAGGGTCGGCTATTATTTACAAGAGCACTATATACATCAGGCGGGCATATAAACCTGTCCTGTGAGAGTGATTGCAGCTGTTTGTAGCACATAAGGGACAGAAGAGCCATTTATACTGAGGTAACTCTTGAAATAAGCTACTGTACATCTTACATTGTCAGAGTTTTAACCAAATTTGTCGTTTAGCCTGTTTGTTGTTGTTTTTAATTTTACCATTGAAAGGTTGTGAGAAATCGTTTTGCACCAGATAAGAAGAGCAATGGAACATTTTTGACATTAAGAAGTTTTTCCTCCACAATTCGTCACCAGAAAAAAAACACTTAAATAAATGCCATACAATATCCATTTTTATGCCACATTTTATTTATTGCATATTTTCACACTTTATAGCTTTCCTTAAACAACTGACCATGGAAATCTGTGAAGATTGGAAAGATATTAAGACTCACAACAAGAAAAATTTTTCGAAGAGTTTTCCCAAAAGATGTTTTACTGTTTTTTTTTTTTATATATACTGCATTATCCAATGCCGTTGTATAATCCAGGATAATATTCTTATTTTAAATTTTCAACGTAATCTATGCAATAAATGAATAAAAAAAACTATTCTTGTGAGGGTTCTCCTTCAGGACAACCTCGCAAACGAAATGTTAATACCTGGTTTGCTGTAGGTCAAGTATTCATTCAGTCCTTTCACTGCACTTTCAGATGTTCTTAGACAACAAGGGGCCTCGTTTTACTTCTTAATCCTCTCCATCTGTCGGCTTCTATACTCGGTTTTTTTCCATCCGTCTACCAGCGTGTGTGTTTGCGTATGGTAACATTCAGCTTACACTCAACAATAATAATAACCCTATTTCGAATATTAACGGTGTAATTCGCATACAGTAAATTATTAAAACACTTTTCAGTTGCAAATGTACGCCCAGATATCCTTTTATTTACATAAAACTTACACATAGCGTAACTATCTAAAAGCCCGGGACGCGTGTTACCATACGCAAACACCACAGGCGGGTGGACAGATGGAAAAAAACAGAGTATAGTTTTAGTCTTCCTCACCATTCTCACTAGACACCCGGTAAGCTGACAAACTTGTCAGTCATCCTGCCTCGGGAATTCCCTCCCCATGCGTCGATCTCGAAGTAAGCGTTTCCTCTTCTCTCTATTGTAAAGATCTTCCTCGTTTTCACAATGCTGCTTTTAAAGTTTTCCTTCTATCATTTTCTTGGTCTCCCACAGGTCTTTTATCGGGTATCCATTCCAAAAAACATTTGGGGATATATACGCTCCTCCAATCTTTTACGTAGCATAACCAACGTAGATATCCTCTTTCAAACGAATTTTAAAATACTTTTTCACCCACAGCTCATGTATAATGTCATTCTTATTATTATATTTAGTCACGCTGCTTGAATTTGCCTTCTAGTTCTTGGTATTCATTTAATTTTACGACCATATAATTGTATTATTTATAATTTTTACTTTTCTTCGTATATTCCTATCGTTTATCGGTGGATAAAGTAGTTCTAAGTATATAAAAAAAATTTATCTTATGATATATTTCTAATTCTGAATTATTTTCATCACAGAAAATAATGCCTAGACCTTTTAAATTTCTGCACTGATGTAAAATCTCAACCTCCAATAGAAGTTCATAGCTTTGTGTTATTGACAACAATGTGATTTCCGTTTCTCCTCTACTTATTCTACGTCTTCTGCTTGTTAGGGTGTTGTTCCATTATTCTAGTTCACTTTGAAAGTCCTCCCTTTTTCCTGCTATCATAGAATGGTTCTCTGCACATATTAGACTAATGACTTTCGCTTCAGTGGGTTTCTCAGTCTCTCTCACTCTCTCTCTCTCTCTCACTTACTCAGATACAGCACGAACAATAACGGTAAGAGGACACTGCCCTGTCCACGTTCTTTACATCTGGCAAGTTTTGTATAAGTTTTCTGACTTGCAGACCAATTTGCAAATCTAATCTTTCTCACCATTCTCACCAGACGCCAGAAAAGCTATCAAGATTGCCAGTCGTCCTGCCTCAGGAGTTCCTTACATTTCCGTAGATCTTTAAATAAGACGTTTTAATCTATTGGTTTGTAATAACTGTCATTCTTGCGGTCTTACCTCGCAGACATCATTATCAAAATCGTAATAGTGTTCTGTATTCAAAGGATTCTATAGAGTAAAAGAACCTAAAGGAAATCAGAAAGATGAAGACATCACTTTCGTCTAGATTTAAAAAGATGTAATATCAAATTTTATCTAGTGTATATTTCTGAATCTGATTTTGTTGGTCATGAAACTGTAAGCGTTACATCTTTCTCAAGATCGTGTAAAACGAGTGAATAATTTTGTTAAAAACAATGTTGTACTATACATGAACACTATAAGGTTTATTTATTTTGCAGTTGAAAGAGCGGCAACTTCATGTAATATTCAGAGCGGCCGTCGGATAAGAATAAAACATGCTTATTCGAAACGAATAGGTAATTCCAACACTTGTAGGAATAGAAGCATTGGGCCTTGGGAGCGAGGAACAATATGAACGGCAGCCAATAATGAAAAAAACAGATCTCATTGGTGTTCAGAAAACATAAGACTTGATGTAAATTTGAAAGCAAAAAACCATACAGCAAATACCTTGAATAAAACCAGAAATGAAGCAGCACTATTAGACAAACCTTTCGCTAACATGTAGAGAAAATTTTTTTTTCTATTAATGCAAGGTACTTTGAGGACGGATTGTCCTAAAGTAAAGCAGCAGTTACTTTTCATTAAGCCTGCTTTGTGTAACATGAGCTCTTGCTATATCTTTGTTTAAAAAGGACTGAGAGGTTTAATGTTAAACCTCTGGACTGCTAATACAATATTTAATTACAGTACTGATAACATAGTAACTAACTATGTAATACGTGAATAAAAATCATAGTCTGTTAAGAGTGAAGGAGAAGAGGAAAAGAGTAAAAAGTCTTGTAAAGAGATCCATGCTACGAAGTCAGTGGATATTCTTTAGAAGGACTTTCTCTTAGGTTGTAGTTGTCTCAAGAGACGCGCTTTGCACTGCATAATGAACGAGGACACACAGATCGTGTTGTCGTTCCTCGCTAATGAAACCTCATAAATCGTTTTTTAAAAAATGGTTTTCTCTTCTTAGGTTCTTTGGGTGTCATATTTTCTGTTGTCTCTCATACACACACACACACACGCGCGCATATATGTATAATATATATATATATATATATATATTATATATATATATATATATTATATATATATATATATATATATATATATATATATATATATATATATATATATATATATATATATATATATAGTATATATATATTATATATATATATATATATATATATATACTATATATATATATATATATATATATATATATATATATATATATATATATATATATATATATATATATATATATATCGTATCTATACGTATATATATATATACTATATATATATATATATATATATATATATATATATATATATATATATATATATATATATTTTAGGGCTGTTGCCTTGTATAATAAGGCGCCCTATGAGGTAATGTTAGACTTGCGATAATCTTACGCTAAGTCGGTTGGTATTGCACTTCCATATTCAATGGAGTGTCTTAGGGTTTGTAGATCACCTACGAAGTCGGTATTATCTTCTTGTTTATGACGACGATGTGTTAAACTCATGATGATTCGGTGAGGAGGTTCTTGTAGAAAACACGAAGTATAAAAATATATATATTCTTCTGAGTTTACGTGGTGAAGATCAGGTATGATTGTACAAGTCTTCTAATGACGATAGCTTGATCGCTTCTGCCAATGATGATGGCTAATTCTATTCTCTCTACATGATAAAGCTTAGGTAAAGAGGTACAGGTCTTCTAATGACGATAGCTAACTCTATTCTGCTTCTACTACCATCTCGGTTACCAGTCATAAAGGAACAGACAGTAGCTCGAACATATGAACATACGATCATAATGAGACACGCTACAGATCACGTAGGCCGCTTGAGCTATAGGTCACGGTGTTTGTCTCAAGCAGGAAGCTTGGACTAAAGTTTATAAACAATTGAATGACTACAGGTGACGGCATGTTATCTTAGCCTACTTTGTTGTATACGTCATCTTTAGCGTCTCTAGTCTGATCACATTCCTGCAAGCAATCTGGTTGACCTCTTTAGTTTTAGTCTTTTATATATATAGACTAACATTCCATATTTTTATTATGTAAACACTTACATTAGCTCGGTTAGCTACCAAAACCAACCACTGAATATTACTTAAACTTGACTTGCATTTGACTTATAGGAGTGTGATACAGACACTATGTGAAAATAGAAAGTACTTATAAGTAAAAAAAATTCATGGTGTACACAAATACAGATTCAAGTAATAAAATATTAGACATAATATGCATATGATATTCGTAAATAATAGTGATCACGTGATATACACTGATACGGTTTTTCACTTCATCTTATTAAGATACATATGCTACAGAAAATACTAATGTACTCTGATAATCGCATAGATCAAAGAGTAACATGATAAAAATCATATTTTAACTGATAAAAATTTCATATATGAATTGATAAAATTATTAATGTTTATGCTGATTGATTCGTGGATTTTTATGCTAACTGTTATATGTCTGATTCATTAATCCATATACGAACTCATACATAACTGCAGTTATTGGTAAGATAAAAGGTAACAGATTGATTATAGGCTACCTGATATTTTTCTACATAGTATATGGATTCATATAATTATGATTAATATATGCACTTTAAATAGATTCCTATTGCGTACACGCAAAGATATATTTAGATTCTGTTATTTATGATCATTTATATATAGATTCCTAGTGCGTACACGCAAAAATATATTTTGATTCTGTTATTTATGATCATATATTATGATACATGTACATATATAGGATACATGACCGAGGTTATACTACTTCACATTTAACTAGCTTTCGAACAACTTTTCGTCCATTACACAGTTCCAGACAACCACCTATAGCCAAATGAAAGGGCCAATTTCAAGTGGTTAAAACAAGGGGAAAATTTGCCTGGGCGGGTCCAACGTTCTATTTTGCGCTCATACTTATTCTCTGCATCCTAAGCTACACGATTATGTTCACAATGAATAAAATCATCCCCAGCACGAGTCCTTCGCCAGCAAAGTAGAGTTGAATATCCTTCAGGTCGTAATTGTCGGAAGTATGTCCCTTTTGTAGTCGATTTCCGACAGCCGCCGGAGCGTTCCACATTAAAACGAGATTAACGACGGGATACGGTGTCGGTCGAAGAAGTCCATGATGGTGCTTATTCCCTTCACATTGTAGGCGGTTGTTACTCGACTGTCGTCGTCCGCAGCAACGAACGATTTTTTGAAGTTGCGATGTGAAACTCTCGTACTGCAGGATACTAACAGGTTCCATTAATCAGCCTGCAAGTGAGATTATACTTGTCACAAGGGCAAAGTAAATTCAGACGACATCCACCAAATACAGGGGGGCGGGGAGAAGAGCCATTAAGACCAGACTTAACCCACATGAATTCGCTGATATTTGTGGAATTCAGAAGAGTCAGCTGTACAAACTTTTTTATCCATGGCATTAATAATGAGTGAACCTATCCAGGTCAATGAGGACTGTAAAAATATCCATTATTATAAAAAATAAACAGATATCAATACGAATCCCAAAGAAAATTTGATATTACTGGTAGTAAGTTACTTGACAAAGACGTGGAAAACGGAGCTATTTGTAAGATTGCCAGGCAACATAAGAGTCAAACAGAATATTAATCATGATTCTGTATTTCTCTATGCTAACTGAAATTAAGCTGTGAAAAAATCTGATCCTATGTGCCCCTAACAAAAGTTTCATATTCAATTTTCTGCGCGCATCCTCTGAGGTTAATTTTTAATAAACTTATTAATAGGCGAGAGATGCAACGAAAGCACCCACTATGTAACTAATTTCTATATAAACTTTGGGTTTTTTTTTTCAAGAAAATGTGACATTTTCCCATGAATGTGATTTACTTGAATTGTCATAGTCTAATGTTGCAAGTAAATTTTTCATATCCATGACTTGATACTTCTAAATGTCCGTTTACCATTATCATAAGCTGATTTATTTACTCTAATTGTCTATGAGGTTCAGAAAAAAAATTAATTCATTTTGATGTTATAGAAATTCTATTTGCTTATTTTGTTATTAATTTTAAAATGATTGCAACTCCTTAACTAAAGTTGCATTACGCATACGGATAGACACGTCTGCCTTGCCCATGAGAAGTTCGGGCTAAGCATTCCTTTCTCCAGCAACCTGCTTTGCAAGCAGAGACGACACACAGATGAAGCCTGTGTAAGCAGATTATTGAGGTTAAAAGGAACAAATGCTGATACAGCAATGATGACGTCGTCACTTGGCAGGAGATTGCTCTCAGCCAGCTAAGAGTTACGTTACTTGCTGTAATAAAATACGACTTTAGTATTTTCAAATGATATTTTTTTTTGGTTTTAATTCTCCACCCACATGAGAAGAATGTCTGAAAAAAAAAAAACAGTACCAAAATTGAACAATATATTAGTTTCATGTTGGAAATCTGCATGATTGTAAATAACTGTAATTATGTTAAGTGAAATATTCCTTATTCAAACTAATGAAAAAAGGGTTTCCATACAAATTTTATATATACTATTTGCCCTGTATAAGATTATTCGCATAGATATACATTTTCACTTCTAGACTTCCTGACTTTAAAATCTCTTTTATTTTATTTTATTTATTTATTTATTATTATTTTTTTTTCATTGACTACGAATATAAATCACCGGGACAGACAATATGTCAGTAGGTTTTGATATGTGTTTGAACTTTTAGCTTATTTGTCATTACTAAAGCGTTAAGTTAGGGTTCAAATCTTTACGCATATATATTTGGATATTTAATTAACCTATGGTTACGTTTTGCTTATTGATTTTATCGTGATTCCTTTTTTATTATAATTTGTAACCCTTCCGACTTCTTATGGAGTGTATTATATTGACTCCACTTGTATCCATATTTATTTTATTTTTTTATATTTATTTATTTATATGTTTTTTATATATATTTGATAAATTAATGGTTGGCTTGAATATGTGGAAAAGTGTTTAGCGGCGTACCGTATAAGGCTACTTGCGGTATCATATGATATGAATGATAAAGGTATTTAAAACCGCGAGAACCGCTATAATCCAGTTAGGATCCAGTATCACGAGTTGTAACTCGTAAGACATTGACACTTTCTTATTTATCTCTTATTCTACCAAACCGATTGACTCTGGGTGATAAAATATATTATTGGTTTTCTTAATGGAAAGGAAATTCACAGGAGTTAAGGAGATTATTGATTTACACCACCCGAGTCAGATTATCATGTGTTGAATTCCATGTTTACTGATTTAGCACTCATAAATATTCCTAGCACACTCAATTGCGGTGTTTGTTTTTAGTGCTATTTATTCTATATAACGTGTCAAGGAACTATTAACACTAAGAAGTGTTTATTCCCTCTGTCAGACTCGTAATTCCTGTTTCATAAATTCTACGTATATTCTTTCAAGGATTGGTTTGGCACAGGATAGGCCCTTAAACTGACAGGTATCTTAGTGTGTCCCTTGTTTTCATGACACGTGTTACAATTAGTTATGTGCTTTTTATGTCTGTAAGCATTGTAGGCCAGTAAACAGTGATTTGGCTTTCTGTGACATAATAGGGAACCCTGGATGACGGAGTGCAACCAGTTTATGACGATTGGTATGAAAGAGATTATTATTACTACCTGGTCGTTAGTCATCTGCTGTATTCTTCGGGTTTTCCTCGTCACGGACCTACACATAATATTACATTTGATTACATTATTCTGATACACATACTTTAAATATACTTTTGCTTTAGGGTTTCTGCTCGAAGTGTTTATTGGTTTGCTTAGCCGCTGACCCTGTTTCCGTTCGAAGTGTTTTATTGTTTTGCTTATCGCTGTTGACTCTTGCTTCGTTCAGTTTGTAACAGTTCTGCGCTCCGACCCCAGATATTCAATGCTCGCGAACTCTTGGATTAAGGAATTTTCTTGTTTAGATACGGTTTTTAACAATGGCACGGATGTTTCTATATCTTTTAGTCCAATTAATGGTTCTTTGCAGTATGGTGCGGGATTGCGGGATAATGCGTCAGCTATGATAATTGCTTTCCTAGGTAGATATCTTATCTTGGCTCCAAAGACCTGAATGATCATTTGTCACCGAGTTCCTTTTGGACTGTGATTAAAGCCTTTGAAAAATTCGGTAAAGGACTCATGTTCAGTAAGGACTTTATCAGGATAGCCATAGATTATGAACTTAAAATGTACTAGTGAGTTAAAGATACCTAGCCCTTCCTTGCCTATTACTGCATATTTACTTTCAGAGGGCTTTAGTTTACATGAATAAAAAGCTATAGGAAAGAACTGTTTATCATATTACTGAAGTAGTACCCCTCTTACCCCTTGGTCTGAGGCGTCTGTTGCAATAAAAAAAATTCCTTATTTAAATCAGGGATTTTTAAGTTAGGTGAGCTGCATTATTCCGCTTTTAAGATATCGAACGCCTGTTGATGCTTTTTAGACCATAATAAATCTACGCTCTTCTTCGTAAGATCTGTTAAAGGAGCTGTCATGATTGAAGAGTTACATATTTACATACGATTGTAATACCCACTACAGCGCAAAAGTGCTGTATCCCCCTTTTACGTTAATAGGTACCGGAAGTTATGAATAGCCGACACCTTATCATGGACTACTTTAAGACCTTGACTAGACACATAAAACCTAAATAAACATGTTCGGTTTTTAAAAACTCACATTTAGATATTTTACTCTGAGATTATTTGTCTTTGTCTCTGTAGCACTAGCTCTTCTTTATGTGAATGTACTTCTAAGGTATTAGAAAAGATTACAAGATCATCCATATAGGCATGTAGGTTATCCCCTAAAAGTCTCCAAACACTATATTATAATTGGGGCGCAACGTAAGCCGGAGGCGTATGTAAAAATTGATAATGTCCCCTATGAGGTACAATCACTTAGGTAATGGTATCAGGTAAAAGCTTTTAAGTAAGTCCAAGTTGGTGAAAAAAAAATTATTCTAACCTAACAGAGATAAGATGTCGTCGGTACATGGCACTGGAAACTATCAGGAGTCGTTTCCTTGTTTAAGCAGGAAACACAGAATTCTACGCCAGATACGGCCAAGTCCGATCTTTTATGGCATGACGTTTGAGGGAAAAATTATGTGGGCTTATTTGATTTCCTAATGACTCCTATTACTGAAATTTTTCAACTTCGTCATTTATCTCTATTTTGAAATTTCATTGGGGTTCTACACGAAGGTACGTATATAGCTTTATGTTTGTCCTTAGACCGTATTTTGTTTTCAATGACATCCGTTTTTCTCAGAGATCACTCGCTTGTGGAGAAACATCCTGGTATTCAGATAAAAAAAAAAAAAAAAAAAAAAATCTGCTGAATCACCTCTGCTTGAATGACTTTACGGATATTACTTTAGATAGATTATCAGAGAGATTCATCTACGACTGGTTGGGGGGCGGGAATTAAAAAATTAGCAACAACTAAAAAAATGTGATATTTATATGTATAGGTTTTGTGGATTACTATATTAACTTGTTGCTGCGAGTCAACCGTGTCTAGGGCTTTGTTAGCGGAAATCGTTATATTTCAGAGTGTCGGGAAGGATTAAAAATTTCAGATCCAGCAAAGTCTTTTTATACGAACTAAGACATTCGAGGGTGCATGCGTCTCGAGATTTTGCGTGCCAACTGTGACTGCGGTTGTAGGAGAATTCTGTTGGGTCGTTGAACAATGTTACGATTTATGAGACAAATGTATAGTTCCTCTAAATAAGTCATTATTTAACTGTCTCTTTTTTGTTCAAACGGTTTTTAATATGTTTGAAGGTTTATAGAATTTTCCTTTGATAAACACGCCTTATTTTGCAGGAGGATAGATACAGATCAATGTTTTTTATAACTATAGAGGTATCTCTAAGCGCTTGCTTATCCGGACTTCTCATTAGGGAAGTTCGAACAACAGACGGTGAGTCCGTAAATACAGGATATGACGTGTACTAAAGAAATAAAACAAGATATTCTAATTTTTTACGGCGCGTACAGTTGGGCTTAATCCACCAGTATTTATAATAACTTACTGTATTAAAATTACGAAAACCTGCTCTGATTACTTGATACGGTCGTGTGATTCATAGGAAAAATCCTTTTTAATTAAAAAAGATATTGGCATGTAAGATCCAACATCGCTTTTCCCCACTCTGCTAGAGTCGCTTATTGTGTGGAATTTGCTATGCTTTGAACACTTTGGCAGCTTTGACTGACCTTGACCGCTTGACTAGGTGACACAGTTACCGAGTTTGCTTGTTTGATTCTGATAATTAGGGCTACTGTTTACCCATTTCTTTTTGTAATAATTAGGATCGTTCTCTTTATTACCATCGGCAACGTATTGTATGTTTTTAGCATTATGTTACTGCTAGTTACGTATAAAACAACGAACATATGAATGACGAACTATAAAGAATCGAGCGATTACTATTAAAATTAGTTATCTCTACTGCGTTATCGTGTACTTGCTGTTGTTTACTTCATTCTTTGCTAAAATTTGAAATAGTGAGGGATCCTGGTCAGCGCGTTTAGCCTGATGAAAGTTTTTTACAGACATGTTATTCCTTGCAATCCAGCCATATTTTTAAATTGAGTCATTGAGGTTCGATATTTTATATAACTAAAAATACTCAAGGCTAAAACTGCGATCGGGACTTGCAAAGGAGCATTTATTGTCACGACCCGAAATAGTGTTACCTCTAATTTATCTAGATTTGTACGGGTGTTCCACTTGTTTTTTGTGTGTTTTCTAATCACTACAGTGCCTAACGACCCTATCCATGCATCTGTATAAATACAGACGTCCACTGCGTAAACGCATATTCACTGTTTAATATGATTTGTTACGTAAGGGATTAATAATCACCCAAAATGATAAAATTAACATAGTATATGATTATGATATTTCAGTAGAACTTCTGGAAACAGACACTCAAAGATAAAAACTCGCAGTAGCGAAATCTCAATGATGTAGGTAATTTCTGTAAAAAAGTAAGATTAAGAATGTCTCGTAACTTCAGCCACAGGAATAACGAAATTCGACCAGTAAAGGAAACGCTCAAAGATACTCCAAATGAATAAAAAATTGTACCTAGCTTGCTTTTGTGGGAAGTCACGATAACGGGACACACGCCTTGTCCTCCTTCTCTATTTAGCGGATGACCTGGTTTTTGGCTTGAGTTTCCCCCGTGCGCGATGTTTGGATGATTCTAGCCCTTGAGATCCGATGCTGCAGGCGCATCTTCGGTTTGTTTTCTTGAAGTGCCGGAAACGCTCACTAATGATGTTTTCTTGAATGATTCTAATGAGAGACGAAGCTTGCGTTGCCGTAGGAAAAAGAACACGTCGGGTTTGTTTCTTGAAGTTATTCACTAAACGATGATACTAAGTTGCTTGAAGAATCTGTTGCTTTCGTCGTAGTAGAAGAGTTCTTATATGATACTTCATTCATTCTGGCTTTTCTTCGGAGAAGTTGTAGAGTTCTTCTGGGACACTGCCACTTTTAGGCGTGTACAGTCGCTGCCACCACTT
>NC_061097.1:5575092-5580092 GCF_015104395.2 Macrobrachium nipponense | reverse complement strand
TTACCATATAATTCATCTCACTAATTTCTTACTTACTCTACCCTTATTCTAAAAAGGTCATTAATACTTAGTTCTATGAGATATGAGCGCTATGCATCTCAACTTAAGCCAGCTCATGCGGTTAATTGGCCCTAAGGGGGCATTACAAATGGGTTTCGCGGGGTGGTTAAGTAATGCAAATTGAGCCTGGTGCCAGACGGGTAGAGAAAAAAAAATATTAGTAAAGATAGAGCTAAAAGATTGAACTGATTCTCGGTCGAGAATAGACAAACACAAATAATAGATCATGGGGAATTAGCTGATTATAAATCATTAATGTAAAACAAATGAAGCAATGCTTAAATAATATATGATTTAGCAGGGATGAGGAAAACTCTTCCTCATGAACCCAGCAGTTCATTAGCGATCTCACGTTCTCTCTTTCTGACACTTTCATGTATTACTGGTATAACTTAAAGTTTATCTACCTATCTTTCTTTCTATCCAAGGCGGATTCTGATACTACTGCGTATCTTCATATTTACTGTATGTACAATATAATTAAATGAACCTAATAACTAAAACTATTTTGTCTACACTTCAGTATTCTGTTAGTCGCAATTTTAGTGAATTACATATGCTTATTTGGGTACAGCTTTATAATGAATAGCTTTAATAACACAAATTATCAGGTTTTGAATTACAATAGTTGTTTGTTATCTTAACCGTTCTTGTGTACTTGGGGTCTTTCTTGACCCAAAGCTACTTTAATCAGGCATTAAATTTGTAATACTCATAATAGAGGGTTTACACTTCATGACTTTCCCTTATTTTGTGACGCTGTTAGTTGGAAAAAATATCGCAAACATACTATAAATAGCCTTTGCGTAATAATAATAAAAAAAACAATATCCAGTCTCCTCAGATTTTTTTTTTTACCCAGAATTCCCTTATGTAAAATTTTTATACGTATATGAGGGACGTGATTAAATTGTAATAAACACAAGAACAGTAGTAGTAGCAGAGATGAGAACAGCAGCAGTAGCAACTGTAGTATCAGAAGTTGTGGGCCAGTAATAATGTTAGCATTAATTGTATGGTAACATACCATTTGTGCATTCTGATGTTTCTGTTACTGTGGCTTTTGTACTGATGATGATAATGGTGTTGCTGGTGCATTGTTGTTTGTTGTTGCCCCTATTATCATTTTGCCAAAGGCAAGAAATGTATCTCTTGTATGACGTTTCACTAGACATCAATCTCACATAATGGTTCTGAACTGACAAGAGTCTTACCAATGCATTAACTTTATTCGAATTTTCTTGTAATCTTGTCCTGAGCATACAAAAGCAATTGTACCATGTATGGAGAAGAACTGTCCAAACCTAGATAAGGGTCAAATCTGACCTGAAGGAGACTATTGGAGCTCTGGGTTGCAAGGGTGCAATAATATTGCCAAGTGAAGCCAAAAACTGTAATATTGAAAAGAAAAGGACAATAGCTATACGAAAGGAGGCTGCGAATGTAAGAAAAAATATGTGAACAAAGCATGTCACAATAAAATACTTTTCCAGCACTGGTATATGTAGGTTCTGAACCCAAATTGAAAGGTAGGCTGGTTGGTGGTGTGAGGGGAGGTTGTTTAGGTGAAGGCTCAGAAAACTAGTAACCACCACACAATGTTCCCTGACGAAACATGAAACATTGACGTATGTATGGAAATCTGTAAATATTTAAATATGGGTCAAAATTGACCTGAATGGTACTCGGTGTGAGTATTCAATGGGAGGACTACAAGGGTTACCAAAGTAAATAGAATATACTACTGAGGTCCCACTAACAACAGACGAATAGATTTTAACAATTAAATAAAACTTCCATAAGACAAAAATATCCAAAAAAACTACAGAACACCTCAGATCTAACAATCCATTTATTTTCTATTATCCCAAATCCGTCTGGAGCTTGCATATTAATGTATATACTGAAATAAAAGAGGGACAGAAGCCGGCGTTTACAAGGTGCCATGCTGATCCATCTCGCAAAGATGAACAGAGCAACAAAGATCAGTGAGATATGTTTCAGAGAGCTCGAGGGTTTTCCTACATGTTATGGATAAAAAGCTACACCATAAACTGGAGTGCAGCCGAGCTGGTTTTCAAAAGTAGCTGCCATAACAAAAGGAAGATGCTGGAATCTGCAATCATCAATCAAACCAACAATATGAATCTACCAGGAGGACATTGGAAATCGGATGACATCAACGAGATAATCCACAGCCCTCTTCTAAAGCAAATGCTCCAGAACATATGACCATCGGACTCGTCGCTAGGCAGAAGTTAATGAGGCCCAAAACCCCGACATATGCTTTCTATATTATATACTTGTGTAACATAATCATGTCTATATTTTGGCAGTGAACAGGGGCACAGATGGAAACGTTCGAAATATATGGTTGCAACGTTCAAATGGTGTTTTACGGGCCTTCTCTCTTAAGTATGTGGTAGTTGTTATGGATAGTTGTTATTCAGCTGTTTTGCAGGTGCGAAATATGTTTGTTTAATAAGCGCACTGCTCAGTACTCTTTGCACTGGGTATCGAATTCTCAGTGCGATCTGTCGCGTCTTCAGCTTTTTGTTTGCTTGTTTAGACACTGAAAAATACTGTTCGCCTGTCCTCACGAGTGGATTCATCGTCTTTCGATCGATTACCTAGGTCTTAGCCAGTGGTCTGACCAGGTACATTAAAACAGTGTCTCTTTGTATGATGGAAAATATCCATGGCCAAGTTATGGAACATTTCAATCCGGTTGTAATCGGATTTGTAGGTGTGACATGGAAAGGTACATACATATGTGTGTTAAGATTTGCAAAGAATCTTGTAATAGATTGAGCATTCTCGTGTTTTGAGCCAAAAGGGTAATCATGTTAGACATCCGAGGAAATCCAGTTTTCCCTCTGTTGTCAGTAACTACAAACTTTGTAAAACATTACTCTTGAGAACTTTTCTTTGTAAACCGAAATTCAATTATGTTTTTTGTGATTTCTACTTCCGTTTTTGTGGTTTCCATTATCATATCTGCTGTATTTATGTTGGGATGTTTCCTTTTCCCGCAGAGATGTTCACTGTGGAACTGTGTTGAGGGATAAAAACGCTAAGGTAATGAGCATTTGAAATGGCATCTGGAAGTGGTCTTGTAGCTGTGACTGCAAGTACTATGTCATACACTCGTGATAATTGATATGACATAATTAGTGATTATGGGTGGAAAAGGGAATTTGACTTACGTTTTCTCTTTGATCACCGTTTCCTATTTGATTTCCCAATTTCTATTTTTAATTCCCATATCCCGTTTTTTAAGCTAGGGTTCATGACCCGTTTCAATTACCAGTGCCATGTAAGATTTCTCAATAAATTACATTTTTGTAACTCAGGCTTTAATTTAGACTCCTTAGCTAACAAAAAGGTATGAGAGAGAGAGAGAGAGAGAGAGAGAGAGAGAGAGAGAGAGAGAGAGATGAATGGACAGATTCTTCCACAGTTGAACGGTTGCAGTTTTCAGATAATCCTATTAAGGCCAAAACAGGTGGTGTGCAACGGTTTAGAATAAAAGATTCGGTTTGGTAAGCCAAATTAGGTCATAACTTATAGTACAACAGGCAAGGATAAATTAGTGTACAATAAACCTGAGGAGGATACTGAACTCTCAAGCTTAATGATAGATTTAGATTTGAATTTTATTTTCATATCTAAAACAGACAATGCCTAGTGTTGTTTTCGGCCGACTTTGTTTTTATTGACGATACGTCGATGAAACTTTTATTGTTTAGAGAAAAATCCTATCAGGATATTATGTTTGTGGAGGAAATAGTATCAAATAACCATTAAACCATTAAAAACTTTTAGAAATAAACATTTCATGTTGTAATGAGGGAAAAATACTTTTATTCAGTCTATATCCTGTGCGTGGAATGGAAAGATTTTCGCAATGAAATATCCTTTCTTCTAGCATTTTTTTCAAAGATAACTGTTATCCTTTTGACATTTCTAACTCGTTTGTTAAAAAGAATTAAAACAATATTTAATTGCCGGGTTTATCATGTCCTCAGGTTCCAAAGAAATTAACGTATTTTTCATTATCATATGTAAATAAAAGAAAAAAATATATTTTTTAAACATGCCTCGAAAAAGTAAAAAATATTGATTCGCAATTAATTGAATTGATTCGATTCGCTTGGTGTAAACGCAGCCTATTGGCTGCATTTTACATGGTCTTTATTCAACTGAACTTCTGTGTCGGTCTGTCGACAAATCTTGTAACTCAGTTTTCGACCTGTTCCCTTGGTCCCATGGACTTGAAATTTTATATGATTGCTCAGTCCCGGTGACAATACAACCTTACATGATCCCCTTCCTGCTCCCATCCCCTTTCCCCTCTCCTACCCCCTTCCCTCCCCTTCTCCTCCCACTATTCCTTCCCCTTCCACTTCCCCCAACCCTTTCAGAGCAAACGATCAAATGTTAATTTAGTTGTTCTCCCCTCCACTTCCAACTCCTCTCTCCCTCTCCTTCACTCTTCAATCTACCCTCCCCCTCCCCCCGGCCCTCTCCCCCTTTGGAGCACTGTTGATTTGTCCTAGTCCTCCCCTCCCTTCTTCCCTTCCACTTCTCTCTTCCAACCCCCTCCGCCTACAATTTCCCTTCCCTTCCCTCCCCTTCCCCTCCCCCTATCTCTTCTCCCTTCCACCTCCATCACCCCTTGCAGTCCCAATTCCCTTGCCCTTTCCAGAGAAAATGATCAAATATCAATATTGCTGTTTCCTCAAAAATCCTCTTCCCTCCTCACTGGCCCTTCCCTATTCCATTGCCCTGCTTTCCCACTTCCCCTTCCTCCTGACACCCCATCACCCCTCCCCCTTCCTCTCCCCTCCCCCTTCCTTACCTTCCACCTGTCCTCCATCTACTAAGCACACAATCAAATGTTAATTTATGTGTCCTTCATCTCAACTTCCTTCCTCCTC
>NC_061097.1:5565092-5570092 GCF_015104395.2 Macrobrachium nipponense | reverse complement strand
GAAAACACCACATCACTTATAATAGTAAAGAGATAACCCCAATCAAAGCAGCAAACAGCAAGCGGACGACTACAGGAAGTCTGTGAACAACCGTGCAAGTCTTACAGGAGATTTCCTCCTTGATGGATCATAATGCTTACCATCCGAAACCAGATTCAAAGTTTAAAAGCGGAAAAATGGAAACAGTTGTTTCATGAACACTCTGAAATATTTTGGGTATGAATTCATACCAAATAGAATTTCCATGACAATTCCGAACTTATGGAACGCGTGCATTGGTGTAGTTGATGAGATTATTTTCTAATTCAGTCCTTGATGGAATATTCACCTTAGGAGTTGAATCAAAGTGAAAAAAATTCCGCAGCAATTTACCAAAATTAAAATAAATTATGTTCTGGTTGCTATAGACGATTTTGTTGCGTTACTGATTTATTGAAACATGAATTAATCGGTTTTGCATCAATATGAAAGCAGGAAAGCAAGAGCCTTATATACTTTGCTCTTTTTCATTTGACGTTTCTGGTTGTTTCACTATATTTCCTAGTTTTGATTATATCTCTGTTTTAAATGCATTTTTAAATGCATGTTCAAATGGATAGCAAAAAAGATGGTCCTTCAACGTTCCATCTACAGTCGCTCCTTCCCAAAAATTTATGCCATCAATGACCTTCACACGTTCTTCCTTTTTAGGAGGATAATTCATTGCAAAGACCGACCGAGAATTCCTTTGTCGCATGTAAGCTTATAATGTCAAGATGCTGGGAGAATGGGAATAACGGGGAGATCGAGAACAGGGGTAGGTAAAAGGGGGAGACAAAAAGGAAGAGGAATAAGGAGGAGATGATTGCTGAATTCCCCTTCCTAGGAATTCGTTATGATATTTTTTTGACAAATTATAGAATCTAGTAAACAATAATAAAAAGGCAAATAGCAATGGAATAATGCACATGAAGGCAAAGGCCAGAGAGGAATAAAAGGCAAAGGAAGAGTGTGGGAAAATGTGTGAAAGTATAATAGGGTAAAATGTACATTAGGCCCATTGATAGCTTTAAAAAAACAATAGAAATAATAAGGGTACTAATAGAACAATTGTTTGCACCCGTGATCATGTGCCAAAGATACCTTAATTCAATGGGAAGAAATGTAGCAGAGGAGTAAGAACACCAAATAGTTGGATGATTGCAGAATGTATATAGCATAAATAATGTTAACGAAAACTGCACTTATCGAAAGGACACAACTTAAGCGAAGGGGGAATAACAGTAAAGTAAACAAAAGAGAAATGAAACTACAAGAGGCAAGATTGTTCTCGAAATAAAATAATAGGTTCCATACCAAATGCATTTGCTTTCTCGTGATGGAAACACGCAACAATCAGAGGATTCCGCAAGAAGTTTTAATGACATTAAAAGCAGACCATTCGTGGAATCAGCGATAGGACTGGCTGATGTTCATTCAGGGGAAACTAAAGAGCAAATCCAAGATTAGACAAGGGCTAGGAAGCAAAACGAGCATTTCTAACCCTGTTAGTTGCAGGCGACATATTTCAGTTTTACTCCATACAAACTGTAGTCCATAGGACTGGCAATTGTATAACTACCACCAAAGTCCGTGCAATGCTTTGGTTTGGTGACTAATTACTCTTAAATCGTAAAATCAAGAAGTTCTTGAGAGCAGTAGTATCTGTAGAATAAAAGACCTGCAACCCTGTAATAGTTAAAGCAGATCCCAACAGGAAGAATTGGCCCATCTAAGTTTTGAAAAGAATTGTTCAGTAAAAATTTATTATTGGCACTCATCTGTTGTCTATGTCATTCTTAGTAGTGGTATTTTGTGTCATAAAAAAATAACAACAGGCAGTGGTAGCAGGTTAAAACGTAAGCACTGGATGTAATGTGAATGAATCGTTAACAGTTAATTACAGTGCTTTTAATTGTGAAAAACTAAAGTAAAAATATTTGAAAAGAATGGTTAAGCCAAAGTAAAAACGTTATTATATTCTGATTATGCATTCATTACCTAAGAACTTTTTTTAATGGAATTTTTATTTTTTCTATTATTTTTGTCTGATACAAAGGCTTTTTTTTTATCAAAAGAAGGACGCCTCATTTTATGTATGAAAATTGAAATTTGATATCATTTTTTTCCTTCGTAAGAAAATTCAGTCAAAGGGACGAGGTCTAACACCAACTAAGAGGAGAATTGCAGTTTTCTGGTGAACATTTGATCTCAACATCGAAATCTTCAGATGAAGAGACCCAGTAAACAAGTGTCATAAACTTACTGTCAACAAATCACCGATCAAAATAGAGGCTTTGCTAGTCCCAATATTCGGAACAGTTTCCTTTTAACGAATCTAATAATCCTCAATCACTTAACTGGAAGTGGGTGAAGCTACCTTGCAAAAACCACATTTAGCCATAAAGATTTCAAAACAATTCTAACCTAAATTACCAACAATCACAAACAATTTAGACATTAGCTGTCTGTGTCCCATTTCCTATAAAATTCTTAGAACAATGTTATAAGATTTTTTTTTCGTATTTGTATGCTACATAAACGTCTGTAAAAATACGAACCAAGATTAGAAAAGTAAGTTATTTTAGGTCTTTTACAGTATTAAAGGATTTCTGGCGTAGTACTACCTTAGTGAACATTTAAAATTATTGTTTATTTCGTAAGAAAAGTTATTGCCATTGATATTTCTTCCATTTAATTAAGTGAATATGAACCCACATCAATAGGTCGAAAACACAATAATGTAAACTATTGAAGAAATTGCTGTGTAGTGAGGTACAGGAAACATTGCTAAAATTATTGGAGGACTAGTATTGATATTTGTTGACCATAATATTGATATTTGTTGACCGTAAAATTTCATGTGAATTAAGATAAATAGGAAATGTTTGCTTTTACTGTCACAAAATGTTTGTAAAAGGGACTTTTTTTCAGAATAATCACAAGAACGCCTTCCCACTGCAAGCATAATGAATCTAACAACGTTTCCTTGAAATGCCGACGAAAGACAGAAGGGCAACTTCTCATTAAGAGAGTTCGGGTGTCCTTCTCATTGGGATCTGAGTACGTTATTGATGACTTGAAATTGTTCACAAGGTAAATGAAATGCCACCATAAAATTAACCGAATGCTGATATCTCAGTCCATCACAAGAGGAAAATGGCTTCAGTTGTATAGTGTTTGCATCGTATGATTAGGATTTCGATATCGATTAAGTAACTTTAATAAAATAAACAAATTAAAAAAGATAATATTCCCACAAAAAAGAATCAGTTTTGAATTATGATCGATATTACAAAAATTTAATAATAAAAGTTTGAAGTGTTGGGAACCTGATGAGCTGGGAACAGTTTCTCGCACTCTCTCTCACTGGAAAAAATAATGTTTTCCCCTATACCTTAAAATGTGTCCACGAAGAATCTTTTTTCAAATTCATTCCGATGTTACTACTGTATCTTATCCCTAATTGCTTGTTATTACTACCTCATTTCTTAAGAATATTAGTCAGTAGATATCGATAAGATATCAGCAGGGAATTGCCCGAAGACATTTCTTTTTATCTAAGTAATTTATGATATTAGAAACTTTTGCACAACAAATTTACAGATCAAAGTTTCGAGCATAGCCAAGTTCATTTGTACTGATTCATCTGGTCAGAGTTTCTCTCTCTCCTCTCTTTCCTCTCTCTCTCGCCTCTCTCTCATCTCTCTCTCTCTCATTAAAAGGTGATTTATGATTGGTTAGAAGAAATCTAAACTCAACTTTTAATGAACATCATTTTTCCATAGATTTTCGTGTTTCTTTATTTATTTTACTAAATCTTTCACTACTTATCCAAAACTACATTGAACTATTTAGGACGTCTTTCTTCTATTTTCTTTTTAGAAATGGAAATAACCGCAGTGAAAAGAGACTGGTGAATTTTTATTTTCCTACGCTTTCTAGTCATAGGATATATATATATATATATATATATATATATATATATATATATATATATATATATATATTATATATATATATATATATATATAGATATATATATTATTATATATATATATATCCTTATATATATATATATATATATATATATATATATATATATATATTATATATATGATATTATATATATATATATATATATATATACTATATATATATATATATATATATATATATATTATAATATATATATATAGCTTGATGATAAATAATAGTGCCAAGACTAGGAAAAACATTATTTAATATTACGAGCTTTCGAGGTTTAAAACCTCATCTTCAGGCTGAAAAAATGACAAGGATGAGAAATCTCTAAAAAATTACATTAAAATGAATTGTTTGATTAAAAGCTTCAGTAAAAACATAAAATGAAACGAACATCACATACAAACTAAAAATTAAAAATTACGAAAAAACTCAAACAAAACGCTAAACATACAAAAGCAGAAATACAAATAAAAATAATATGAAAGGTAAACAAACTACCACACTCAAAAATAAAGTGTCTAATGACCCACTTTGTGTACTTACTATGAAACTATATAATAGCTAGTTGAATACTGGACGACTTGTTGGCTTAGACACAGAATTTTGGAACACAGAGGTCTTTCCGTTAGAACTAGGTTTCCTCTTTCTAAACCACCTTTTTCTGCCATAAGGGAACACAGTTTAGCACAGGACCATCCTTTCACTCACCTAGATTTTAGAGTACTGTCTTTTTGCTCAAATAGACTGGACCTTTTAATTTCAGAGTCGCTGTTTATTAAGAAAATGGAACCGGAATTGAACAACAACTCGTCCAGTATTCAACTAGCTATCATATAGTTTCATAGTAGGTACACAAAGTGGGTCATTAGACACTTTATTTTTGAGTGTGGTAGTTTGTTTACCTTTCATATTATTTTTATTTGTATTTCTGCTTTTGTATGTTTTGCGTTTTGTTTGAGTTTTTTCGTAATTTTTAATTTTTAGTTTGTATGTGA